>NC_056585.1:29930923-29935923 GCF_018340385.1 Cyprinus carpio | reverse complement strand
ATGGCTAAATGTTGTGTTTGTAGTAAAGGGTCAGGATCAGACTCCTGTGTGAACGCTGCTTCTGTACCACACCTGGACTGCAGACGGAGTGTGTGTGAACCTCACACAGCTCACCAAGTCAGGCTTGTGCTGTGTGTAACATACTGTGCAACAATTACACGACTGACAAAACAAAAATGCAGTGCATGATCAAACATTTAGGTGAGATAAATACATATATATCTGAAAAATGTCTCAAAAATGCCCCCCTCCACCCCTCACAAGAGTCACCTGAGAGAGGAAGTCATTCAAAAATGAAATCCAGGCTTTGAATAAATGTCTAAAAATCTTGATTGGATCATCACTATAAATAACTCATGATAAAAAGAAGGCTTTGAAAAGATGGGTATCAGTGATCGTATCAGCCGCAGAAATCCTGATCGGAGCTCCCCGATACACACACTTCATCATCATGCTGTGTAACACTGATGTGTGTGTGTGTGTGTGTGTGTGTCAGTTCGAGCAGGAGAATCAGAGGCTGGTTGGGGAGATGAACAGTCTGCTGGATGAAGTCAGGTGACACTGATTACACGATTAACAAACACATGCATGTGAGGAAATACTGATTAGAGAAGAAGTGACTGGAGACAGTTCAGAGTCATTAGAATCACAGACGGTGACGTGTGTGTGTGCGTGTGTGCATGTGTGTGTGTGCGTCTGTCTGTGTGTGTGTGTGTGTTACAGGCAGATCGAGGGGAAGGTTGTGGAAATCTCTCGTCTGCAGGAAATCTTCTCTGAGAAAGTCCTACAGCAGGTCAGAGACCTCACTTCCTTTCTACAGGGATTGAGTTTTATAAATCATTTATTGAAATGCTTTAAGCAAACTATTATCAGATATTAAATTCATAATCTGTTGAAAACAGCTGTCTCAAAGGTGATTATGAGGTTTTGAATTCATAATCTGTTGAAAACAGCTGTCTCAATGTGTGTGTGTGTGTTACAGGAGACTGAGATCGACAGCATTCATCAGCTGGTTGTTGGTGCCACAGAAAATGTGAAAGAAGGAAATGAAGATATTAGAGAGGTAAGAAAACCAATAAACACACATATATCACATTATTTTTAATGTAAGAGCGGCATAAACTCAGCATTTGTAACTAGGGCTGTGCGATATGGACAAAAAAAACCTATCACGATTTTTTTCAGATCTTTGCGATTTCGATTTTAATCACGATTTTGACAGACATGCTTTACAGTCATAAATGCATTCAGTATAAATTTGAAACATATTTTTTTATTTTTTTTTTATTTTGCCATGCATTGGTCATAGAGCTCATTGTAGCGGACGCGGTGCTGAAATATATTTATTGCCCAAGGTTCACACTACTCCGTCCGCAGTGTGTATACAGTATGTGTATGCGGTGCAGAAGCAGCAGCGAGAGCGCGTTATTGTAACGCATAACATTAAATAACAGCACGAGCGCGAATCTCTCCGCTTGCACGCAGATTTCCTTTGTTTTGTCACAAAACCAGACACGCGTGCTCAGATACAGGCTGCTCTCTTCCGGAGAGAGTGCGCGCAATTAAAACATGTCTCCTCTCACTCGCTCACTCAGTCACTCACAACTCGACTATGCTCATCACTGATATAATTATTCATCGCACCTCTCGATTTCTAACCTTTTCTGTTCACATCTTTTACAGCGTCGCAGTGTGAACAGTTCTGGTTCCATTAACATGGGCTCGGACAAAAAATACGCATCACAGACAGAGAAATGAACCTGGAGTTAGGCATATATCCCAGTCGTTCTGTTCTCGCACTCTACTTAATGCGCTGATCATTCTGATTGGATGGGATAGCATAGGCTACTGCGGGAGGTCGGGACCGCGGAAAATCGTGCTATAAAGCGATTTAAAAATCGCGCACGCTCAAAACGTGATTTTATTACGATTTCGATTAATCGCACAGCCCTATTTGTAACTTGAACGTGCTTCCAGTGTCTTTCAGTTACAGTAAGTTTTCCTTCATATGTAACGTGTGTGTGTGTGTGTGTGTCAGGCGATCAAGAATAACGCCGGGTTCCGTGTCTGGATTCTGTTCTTCCTGGTCATGTGCTTGTTATTGCTGTTTTTTGTGTGGTGGGACGGCTGAGCCACGAACCCCACCGGATCTCTGTGTGTGTGTGTGTGTGTGTGTGTGTGTGTGTGAGAGAGAGAGAGTTATCAGTTATCATTCTAAGAATCATCTGAATGTGGAACATATTAAATAATATTCAATAAAGCATTCCCAGTTCAGTCTGTTGTGTTTGTGATGATGTCATCAGCGGCTCTTTCTGATTGGACGATCTGCTCATGGAGCAGCTGTAAACAGTCTGAAGTTACAGGAGTGTATTAGCTGTGAATAGAGTTCATGTGGGGTAGGAACACTTAAATGCATGTATTAAAGCTCGGTGTATTTATCATATTGGTGTTTCTGCAGATTTTGGAGAGCAGTGTCTTACTCCAGATGGTTATTTACAGTGATTTTACCACGGTATCACCCTTCCTGACGTGATGAACGAGTGCACACCAGATTTAAGGGAAGATCTTCAGTTCTGAAGAGTGACAGGAGTTTATTTCTGTAGTGATTTACACAATACAGAACATTAACCAAATAAAGTTTCATCAAAATATAAAAAGGCTTAAATATGTATGATATGGACATATGGTATGCATTTAATAAAAAAACCTGCAGATTAAATGTAACTGCTGTAAATGAGCATGTTGATCTGTTTTCTGTGTGAATCTCTGTTAAACTGTAATTTATTTCCGTGATCAAAGCTGAATTTTCCGCATCATTAGTCCAGTCTTTAATCGCAGAAATAAATGACAGTTTAACAGAGATTCACAGAGAAAACAGTTGTTTTGGACTGTAATAATATGTCACAGTTTTTACTGAAGCCCTGGTGAGCAGGTGTGGTTCCGCAGTGTAGTCATGGCTGCGCAGTTCCTCTGGTCTCCTGCAGGGGGCGCTCAGAGGTGATGCGCAGGTGTCGGTCGCGCTCTCGTGTCAGAGCACACGTGAAGACTCTTTAAGCCCTGCCCAAATGGCACACTCCGGACTTGTGGACTTCCTCAGAGTCCACACTTTAGTGACGTCATGTAGTGCAGACCTATAGGGCCCTTGGCGCTAGTCCACGAGTGCGCATTGAGAGGTATTTTTGGGACAGACTCGATCGTCACGCTGGAAATAACGGTCTGGTTTTTTTTTGACAAGAGCTGCAGGTTCGGGGAATATGCTGCCTATGTTCCATTTGAACTAAGATTACAATTTTAATGCATAATAAACATGTGCGTGAGTTTCGGATGAATTTACAGGTTTAAATATAAATACTAGGTTTACATATGACTCAGTAAAGCCCTGACATTCGGTTCTATTTATTTAATGAATCATAATGCGAGCGTATTATTATGTTTGAGATATTAACCACTGGTCGATGACCATAATGTTTGTATAAACTGTAAGTAACAACTGGTAAAATGTACACCTAGGTCATAAAAACCGTAATGATACCTTTTTTTTTTTTTTTTTTTTTTTAAACGAGAAACCAGAAATATACAATAATAGACAGAAATTTACATATTAATGCACAGAAGAAAAAAAAACATGCCAGAGTTTATTGATTATTGATTGAACTGAATATTCTTTAAAAATATGACAAGTCTTCCTTGCTTTTTTATTTATAATGTTTTCCAAACTGGTGCAGTAGTCTTTTGTGTCCTGAAGAAAATGAATCAAATTTGGCTTGGATCCTAACCATTTCTTCTTGTGTATATGAAATTTTCCCAAAATAATAAACATTTGTACAATAAAATTAAAATTATTATTATTATTGTTATTTTCATTGGAATAATACATACATATATCAAAATTATTTAATTTAAATATAACATTTGTTTTCCTTCTAATGAAATTTTCCACATCCACCCAAACATTTTCTGTGTATATACAACTACACAACAGATGGACAATACATTCTTTTTCCATTGAGCAAAAATCACATGAATAATCAATCTCTAACTTAAACCTCTCTAACTCACTTTTAGCTGGATATATACATGTCATCAGTTGCTCTTGAGCGAAATCTCCTCCCATCCGTTGTCTGATTGGCATTTCGCAAGGATTCCTGGGTAGTTTCGCGGAAGACTGCTTCAAGGGTACAAAGGGAAGCACACTTCAGAGTGTTAAAATGCTGAATGGGACAGCCTACGGAGTCGTAGACTCGGCGAGCACGCGCAATTTAAGTCCACGAGACCGAAAGTCCACATGAAGTGCGCCATTTGGGACAGGGTGTGTAGACCAGGGGTGACAAACTCAATTCCTGGAGGGCTGGAGCCCTGCAGAGTTTAGATTCGACCCTAATTAAACACACCTGATCCAAATAATCGAGTCCTTCAGGCTTATTTGAAAGCTACATGGTATGTGTTGGAGCAGGGTTGGAACAAAACTCTGCAGGGCTCCAGGAATTGAGTTTGACACCCCTGGTGTAGACTGTGTGTGTGTGTGTGTGTGTGTGTGTGTGTGTGTGTGTGTGTGTGTGACCTGCAGGCTCCCGCAGCGCGTGCACATTGTCCTGTGAGGTGTACATGTAGTCCAGCAGCTGCCCGATGATGACCAGCCGGAAAACACCTTTCTGCTCTGGAGAGGACATGCGCGCGCCGCTGGCACACTGACGTCACGCCTCTCCTGAAGAGCGCGCTGAAGCTTTGAAGCAGATGCCCTGCACCACCAGCATACAGTCACGCTGTCCATCCGCGCATGCGCCGCAGCAGCTTCATGTGAGGGCTGCTTACTCTCAGGCTCAGGGTTCGTTTTTAAACATTCACCTTATGCTGCGAGTATTACATATTCCGCACAGGGGGTTTTATCATTAACTAAAACTATTAAAAGCATTTTTTGTAAATTGAAATAAAGCAGAAATAAAAGTAAATAAGAATATTAGATGAAAAACCTTAAACTGAAGGAAAAAGAGAAATCTTGC
>NC_056585.1:29880923-29923423 GCF_018340385.1 Cyprinus carpio | reverse complement strand
ATATATGTGCGGATTCAGTAGCGTCTGTTTGATCGTAATCACTGATCCAGATCTTCTGAACTCTGCTGGTTCCTCAGGGAAGTTTAACTGGAAAGGGACGATAAAGGCGGTTCTGAGAGACGCTCCGGAGGACGGACTCGCTGTCAAGAAACTCCGCAAGAAGGTGAGCTGGTCCCTGAAGTCCGTGACCGGTTTTGCACGCGTCACAGGAGTTAGTGTTCTTCCAGACGTCTGCTGACTCTGTGTTTCTGCAGGTCTTAGCGGCGTATTACTCTTTCACTGGAGACTCAAACTACAGATCGGAAGAGGAGCTTCTGTCTCTGTTCAACAGAAAGATCAACAACAACCCCAAGTTCAAGATCCTCAAAGACAGAGTCAGACTGCAGAACTGACAGCTGTCTTCATCGTCTCTTGCTGTAATAAACGCCGCGAGCGAGTGAACTCCTCTGTCTCTTGCTGTAATAAACGCCGCGAGCGAGTGAACTCCTCTGTGTGTGTGTAGTGTGTGTGTGTGTGTGTGTGTAGTGTGTGTGTGTGTGTGTGTGTCTGATCGTGGAGTGCATGAATACACACTCTTGCTCTCTCTTCACTTGTCACTCATGACGTATTTGCTGTTTGCTCAAGCAGACCACACTTGTGCTTCTAATTAAGGTATAAACTCAGATGCAAAAGGTTTACAACATACACATACTGTGCAACACTTACGGTTTACTACCAAATTATATGGAATATCTTAATTATTTAACTTGCATTGTAAAGGTTTCCTCGACGTCATACAATTTCATTTTATTTTTGCTTTGAAATATAAAAAAAAAAAAAGATATATTTTACAAATGCTTTGCATCTTTACACTGAGTTAGACTTAATTCGGCTGTTAAGACCGGTTCGGACAGCCTCTCCGCTCGCGTGTGTATTGGGTCAGACCCTTCTTTTGTGGTTAACAGTGCATCGTGCACACAGCGGTGGATTTAGTGATTTGGGGACCCCGGTGAAACACATGAATGGGGCCCTATGTATTTGCACACATTCACAAATTTAGCCTGGAGGTTCCTTCTTTGTTGTGATTCTTGCTGCTGCATAATGGTGACCAAAAACTGCAGACGGGATTATTAAAAACGCACATTGATTCTCTGCCAGCAGGTAACGACTGTAAACAGCAGCATAAACACATCATCATCAGATAAAATGAAAATGCCACGGAAAGTTTCCTGAAGACCGTCGGTTCATATAAAAACGTGAATTAGTGAGAATGAGAGAAGTGTGAAAGAATACAGCCTGTGTAGAGGAGAAAGTGCACTGATGACTGTGATGTTACCAGCGTCTAATTCTACACTTTAAAATACACTCATTTTAGTTATTTTAACTACAAATTTAAATGAAAAAATAATGAAAAGGAAATTATACATTTACACACCTAAGGATCAACCAAACTGTGTATGTATCCTCTACTTGGGTTCTTATGAATAAGTAAGCAGCATTTAAAACAATAAACATATAACACGCACATGTTGCTCAATATTTAATTACAGCTTCAGATGCATGATATTTTTATTTGCTGCAAGCAGGATACACAGGAAGTGTTCAGCTCGGACACGCAGACGGTGGTCGTGGTGATAAACACCGTAAAACCATTTTAGGGGGCCTTTGGGTTTTGATCATCCTCAGGTCAATTGATAAATATCAAATCTAAGTGTGTGTGTGAGAGAGAGAGAGAGAGAGTGTGTGTGAGAGAGAGAGAGAGTGTGTGTGTGTGTGAGAGAGAGATAACAGACATAGATCCTTCGTCTCTCAGATCATTCACTGTTAGAGAACTAACTCCTTTGTCTGATCAGTCAAATCACAAATCTCAAAAAGACTGAAAATAACATGAACACAAAGCCCAGTAAACTGTAGAACATCAGAACACCATACAGATGAGCTGAAAACAGTGCTGAAGAATATCAGAAAGCACTTAGCAGCCAAACAATACAAGCGCTGACAGATAACTTTCTAAATAACACCTATGCTCACACTAATGAAGGGGTCAGTCCTGCGGTCAAAGAATTAAATTACATTTTTTTTTTTTTTTTTTTTTTTTTTTTTTTTTTTTGTGTTAGCTCAATGATCAGAAGTAACAGATACAGTGTCAGGCATAAACAAAAGAAAAACTGAATAAATGGAAAGGCAAATGGAAAAAAAAAAAAAAAAAAAGTCAAATACCCAAAAGAGACAAGGATTGGTTCTTGATATAGAATGCCACCCAAACCTATTGCCAAAGAATCAATTTTCGGTGAGAACATATGTCAAATCTCAAGAAACACAGAGATCCACATGAAAGAAGGCAGGAGACCCGTCTTCTTTACAGATACACCAAAACTAAACATTTTTAAAAATCACAAACTCCAAACTGAAAACAAAAAATGGAAAAAATCAAACACCCCAAAAATGACAAAAATGATCAGGACTGCCAACTACTATTCAAAAACTGAGAACACTGTCAAATCAGAAACACAGAGATCCAAATAATGCAGAGATCCGTCTTCTTTACTGTGAAACACTAAAACAATACAAACACACACTCAGAACCAAAAACACAATACACCCAAAAACAACTCACAATAACTGAGAAGTCACTGAACACAAACCAGTTTTGGAATAACTGGAACAATCTGAAAAAAAGAAAAAAAAAATCGATCATAAAGAATTGGCAACAATGTTTTGGAAGGAACAATGTTTGGAAAGTCATTTCCAAACATTGTTTAATAAAGTACAAACAGACACAAACTGTAAACAAAACAAAACCATCAACCAACTGGGAAAACTAGAATTAGCAATCAAAGATAACCAAAACCCATTAGATTTCCCAGTAAACTTAAAGAACTTAAAGAAAAACTCAAAAAGCTCCAAGCATCTGGACCTGATGAGATATTAAATGAAATGATAAAACACACAAGCAGTAAATTTCAATTGTCCATTCTAAAACTATTCAGTGTGATTCTGAGTGTAGGTTACATCCCTGAGATCTGGAATCAAGGTTTTGATCACACCAATCTTTAAAAACAGAGATCCTATTTGATCCCAACTACAGAGGCATCTGTGTGAGCAGCAACCTGGGAAAGTTATTCTGTAGCATAATAAACGCTCAACTATTAGACTTCATCACCACACACAATGTACTGAGCAGAAGTCAAACTGGATTTTTACCAAATAACCGTACATCTGACCACATCTATACATTACATACTCTAATTGAAAAACAATGTCCTATAGACATACCTATTAGAATTTGGCTGAAAATATTAGAATCAGTAATTGAGCCCGTTGTCCTCTATGGCAGTGAGGTGTGGGGTCCACTGACGAATCCAAATCAAGATCTCACCAAATGGGAAACAACATCCATCTAAGACCCTGCATGCAGAACTCTGTAAAAATATATTACACGTGCACCGGCACACAACAAATAACACATGCAGGGCAGAATTAGGCAAATATCCTCTAATCATAAAGATACAAAAAAGGGCAATTAAATTCTGGAAACATCTGAAACTCAGTGACCCCCGATCATATCATTATAAAGCCCTGCAACACCAAGAGATGAGCAAAGAAAGCAGTCCCTCCCTCAGCTGATCCAGAGCTTCAGTCCTGATGCTTCACTAACATCTACTGATGCTCTGAATCACATCAGAATCAATCAGATCACTGCACACATCAAACACAAACACAACAACAGAGTAAAGTGCACTAGAGAGAGAGTAGAGTATGGCAGAGTATCTGTACACAGTGTCAGATAAGAAACTGACCAGATACAGACTCAGCGGACACAAGCTGATGATAGAGACGGACAGAGATTGTGTGTGTGTGTGTGTGTGTGTGTGTGTGAGAGTGTGTATAGTGTGTGTGTGTGTGTGTATAGTGTGTGTGTGTGTGTGTGTGTGTGTGTGTGTGTGTGTGTATAGTGTGTGTGTGTGTATAGTGTAAGTGTGTGAGTGTATCGTGAGTGTAGTGTATGTGTGTGTGTGTATAGTGTGTGTGTGTGTGTGCAGTGTGTAAGGTATACCTCACAGAACACTATTGTTCTCCTCTTCGCTGGGAAACAGGAGCAGTACACCAGGTTTACCGCAGCACAGGAAATGGAAGTCTGGATTTATTCTCTGTTTGGGTGAGAATCAAATGTATTCAGCTTTTTCTCCGAATATCTCGGACACACTGAGGGAAGGTTGATGTTCAGACGTGAATGAGCCGCATTATGAAGCGTACAGCTGGACTCAGAACATGATACTCTCATAAAGCCACACACACACACACACACACACACATGGTTTGTGCTGAAGATAAGAGCCGGGTGCAGGTAAGCTAATCGCTGCACATCTAGAGAGCTGTTTAGCGTCTGGCTGATTAACTTGATTAATCTCTGGATCCTGGAAGGCCTCACTGCATCCGTGTGTAAGTCAGCAGCGCTCCATCAGTTTATCAGTCTAACTTCTACATCTACTGGCCTGGGTAACATCATCGTTCAGGACAGGTTTGTGGGTTTGGAGATCGATGTCTCCACACTCAGAGACTGGATTCCCCTGCTGTAGGTTCTGTCTTGTGTCTTCTAGATGAAATGAGCTGGACATCCATCTCTGCTCCGAGCAGCCAGAAACCATCAGAAGATCTGCAGCAGAAGGAGATGTGATCATCACACATGAAGCCGCACAAGGCTCACGGTTATACTCTCCCCGGGTCAACAATCACTGTACATGGAGGCAGTTGTTTTATATTACAAGTTTTCTGAATTGTTATGTTTAAATATGCAAATGATCCACTATCTCATTAATTATGCACAGATTTGCATTCATCTCCAGCACATAAATCTGATCGCTGGATGAAGGCAGGTTTATTATTCTGGTCTGATTTTTAAAGGTTTCTCTGTTCATCATAAATCAGAAAATACTGTCAGCAGACAGAACACAAACACATTCTCAGCATGATTTCAGGAGTAACATGTTGTAGAGATCAGTGTGAATGAAATCTGAACAAACCTTCAGAATATAGAGAGGAACACAACTGTTTGTAAGAGAAACACTCTTTACAGACTGAGCTCTACACACACACAGTGTAATAAAAGAAACTCTTTGGCTGTGTTCTGTGCACTAGACTAAAAGAAGAGCGAGAGCTGTGAACGGAGCGTGTGTCTGATGCTGCTGCAGTGTTTGCTCGGTCTGCCGGGTCTCTCGGTGTGTGTGTGTGTGTGTGTGTGTGTGTGTGTGGATCAGCTGAGCTCCAGCTGGCAGGTAACTGATCTGAGCTGTGTTTAGAGACACACACCTGTGCTGCTGAAGTTCATCACATCCGAACAGTTTCTCTAATTCATTATTGGCTTCTAACTTTCTAACAGAAATGAAGAAAATAAAAAGACTGCTACATGACTAAATGTAAATGCAATGTGTCTTTGTTGAAATAGACTATAGATTTGTTCAAGTTGAGTTGAAATGGAGAAGTCAGATCTTTTCTTTCATATTCTGATGTACTTCTGAGTTTAAAGGATTATCAAAGACAATAAATGTGGGGCGGGACTTGTTTTTGTGCCTCTGTTGTTCAGATGTGGGCGTGGCTTTCTAACGTGTATGCAAATCAGCGTGCGCTTGAGGGGCGGGGTTTACGAGTGCATACGTCACCAGAGAGAAGAGTCAGTTATGATCCAGTCTGATTAAACATGACAAGGTTTATTACACAGAACATTATTCATGGATGGACTGCTCACGTTAAATCTATAACATGCTTTTAGAAAATAATGGAAATGTCCGTTTCTTCATTTCTGGGTTTGGAATGTGATAAATAATTCATCAGGCTGAATTGAGTCTCCATCACTTACACATCTCTTGATGAGATCCTTCCTTCTGTTTGGGAGATATAATCACATTTTTATAAAACGTTAAAATTCACGGACTTTAATAACTCATCAAAACTCATTATAAAAACTGAATATGATCCTTCTCTTTTTAGGACTATAAAAGGAACAGCTCAGTTTTACAAAATAAAAGTACATTAGGAAGTAACTTAAAAGAGAATTGATATTCAGTAATATTATGGGATTAAGTGCATCAGATGAGAACTGAACTGATCTAAAGAAGACTCTTCTGTAGAGATGCTTTACAGCTGAACCTGAATTTGTTTCAGAATTGATGACATTTGCGACATTAACACTTTTTTTCTTGAAAGAATCTGTATTGTATAAATGTGGTGAGCGGTGATTATTTCAAACAGGAAAACAGACATTTCCATTCTATGGCAGACTGAACAGATAAAATGAAACACTGAAAGGTTCTCGGTTTGCGGATGAGGAGTGAAACGAGTCCGGCTCTAGAGCGTCGTGCGTCGTGACGTCATCGGGCCATCATGGCGGAGTCCAGTGAGTGTATGAACGTGAGGCGACGGTTCAAGACAAACAAACTAGAAGACGTCTCCGAACAGGGTGAGAAACACACACACACACACACACACACACTCACACACATCCGAACAGGGTGACACACACACACACACACCTAGAAGACGTCTCCGAACAGGGTGAGAAACACACACACACACACGCGGTGTGTGTGATCATCTTGATCTGGTTTGTGAGCGCGTGCTCTGAGTGTATCTCTGGCTCGTGCTGAGATCATCTCAGAGTTTCTTCAGAAGGTCTGTCTGCGCGTCTTCTGCTTTCACACAGTCCTCCTTCGGTTGTAGTGTTTATTCATATTCACGGCCTTCTATTTATGTTTTCACCGTTTGTTTATTTATTTATTTATTTATCTCTCTGTTTGGTTCAAAGCTGTATACTTTTTCCTTTTTTCATGTGGAATGCTGTTAAATTAATGCATAATTTGGATTTTGTACAACTGTTTTATTTTTTACTGACAGTTAACATTATTCTATATCAATTGGATCCATTTTTTTTTTTAAGAATGACGGAATTCGTTCAGGTTGTAGGTGTTATAAGTGCATAAGTTATCATTTATCTGTGCCTGCTGTTGTGTGGTGTATCTGCTTATGAGGAGAGAATCAACATGAAGTGAGGGGGAAAATTATTAAAAAGGACAAAACCAAACTGTTTTCATGTCATTTCACTGTTTCATTCTTTAATAACTGCATGCCAAAATCAGGAACTAAATAAACAAAAATAAAAAATTCATAAAAAATTTTAATCAAACTGGTTTCTGCAAACTCCACCAGACTCCTGTTACACATGTCCACACGTAACACTGTGGTGATTTTCATATTTTACTGTATCATTCTTTAATAACTGTATACCAGAATCTTTAAATGCCAAATTTATATTTAATTTAGTGATTCCTCTGTGTACCGCTAGTGCTACTTAGTACTTATTTAATTTAGTTAAGTAATTTAACTTATTAACGTTGCAATAAAATTAATAATCTAGCTACAATACGGTTACGGGCTCAAAGTCCTGTCTGGAACGCAGCATGAATGTACAGCACTGAAGTACTGGGTCCGTCCATTCATCTCTGTTCGTCATACTTGTGGAATAAGTTGACACAATGTTTACAGTATGTTACACAGTGTTTTAAATCATGCAGGTGAGGGTGTTTTCATACTCGTCTGGCCTATCAGTGTATATTTACGTCACGTGTAGCACCAGTTGTGTGGTCAGACCCTGCTCTGGAGAAGGAGCTAATTTGGTTCTTGAAAAAGGCAGTCTGGAACTAAAATCACACCCAGTTCCTGCGGTGCGAAAACACCAAAAGTGGGTAGTTACACAATTAGTTCTGGTGCTATGTTCCCGCGGTGTGAAAGGCCCTTATGTGTCGTCAGCAGGTCAGTAACTATGGGATGTGTTTTTTCTTTTTCTGTGTGGAGTAATGGATCAAATTACCAAAGTATAAATCCTTTAGTTTAAATGTGCTCACATGAATAGCCTTTATATGGTTCTGTTCTGTTGTGTTTGTTTTGTTTATTCTGAGAATAGACATATGATCTTCTTTCCTCACCCGAATCTCTTGTTGTGTGTGTGTGTGTGTGTGTGTGTGTGTGTGTGTGTGTGTGTGTGTGTGTGTGTGTTGTAATTGTGGGTCTAAAGCACTTTGGTCAGCTTGTGTTGTTTTTAAACGTGTTATAGAAATAAATGATTGATGGAATGATTGACAGTATCTCTTGTTGTTGTTGTTGATGATGTTGTTAAGGATTTGGTTATGTTATGTTCTTTTTATACGGTTTACTTTTCAATTTTTTTCATATTCTTTAAGTGATTTATTACGTTGTCCATTTTGAAAGCGTATCTTGTTTAATTGTTGGATTTTTGGGTTTTTATTAGTTTATATGTTTGTGGTAGTGAAGTCTTTTATTTTGACAGTCATCCGCTCGAGTGGATATATTGTGCTCAAAGTGTTCTAGTAAGCAGCGCAGCTGAGACACATTCATTCATTCATTCAGAGGTTTACGGTTCAAGAGAACTTCAAGGATTCAGCTCCTGGTTTGAGTGGAGAATAAGGTCTAATATTGACTATCTGTATTGTTTTGGATTTCTTTCTTTGTGTAATGTAGTACTGGTTATTTGTATGATGTTAGGTGTGTTAAATCGTTGTTGTATTTGATTTGATGTATGTTTGTTTCATGGTTTATATTATGTTGTGTTTTCTTTATATAAAGCTCTTACGGTGATTTGTGATGTCTAATGGCATTTAACGGTGATTACTGCAATAATAAAGCTCATTATGAATCATCAGTGAAAGAGTTCAACATTTTTAAGTCAGGAAGCTACAGTAAGAGCTTACCATATTATTTTTTATTGGTGGAATAGTTTATTTTTTTTTTTTTAAAGGATGCTTTGTTGAGATTTTTGAAGAGTAAAAAAGATCTCTTCTGCCGATAAGTTGTTTTATCTCAAGAAATATGTGAGTGGTCCTGCTAGAAAAGCTTTAGAAGGAACTTTCTTCAGAACAGATGATGAAGCCCATCAAGATGCATGCTGCAAGCTGAACAATCGTTATGGCCAACCGTTCGTAATACAAAAGGTGTTCAGAGAAAAGCTGGCAAGCTGATAACAAACAGTGTGTTATGGTTCGACTCAGTCATCTCAAGAGAAAATTGGCAAAGGATGAATCGTATAAGGAAAGTTACGGTGAGTTCGTGAGTGAAATCTTTCAGCGAGTGTGTTATTGTTTGAATTATTCATCTGAAGGGATGAAGGGGAAATGCATGGTAGTTGCAAGGAAGCTCATCTGGTGTTTTTCATCCTGCGCGTGTTCTGCGAGGTATGAGGGTCACTCCTTAAATGATCATTTACTTATCTTAATTTGATTTCGTCAACATACTATTGCACTTATGTGTGATATAGAGAAGATGTATCATCAGTTTCATGTAGATGAGTCTGACAAAGACTTTTGTGCTTCCTTTGGTGGAAGGATGGAATTTTGAACCAACCTGCCAGCGAGTTTCGTATGAAAGCTCATCTTTTTGGTGCAACCTCATCCTCAGGCAGCATCTCGCAACTGAAAACAGCGAGTTATATCCCTTGGGGTCACAGTTTGTGATTAAAAATTACTATGTAGCTGAAGGAGTGATCAGTGTGGAGAATTCAGAAGAAGCACGGAAACTCTGTATCAAAAGAACATGTTCCTGGTGGAGAGTTTGGTACATTTTGTACTTTGAATACTGAGTGCACAAAAACTCTGAGTTTGATGGACGGTGTTTCAAAGTTTTCTTCTTGGTCAAAGGCAATCAGAGCTGTAGCTCATCTTTTGGGAAGAGCTAATAAAGTCAAATCGAATCATCTCAGCACTGTATTAGAGCGATAATAAGCAGGACATCATATAATCAGATGTCTGCTAGGTAGTTCATACAAAGATGAGCTAAGAGAGATGAAGTGGTAGAAGTGTCAGGACTCACAGTGTGTTGTACTCTTGACCCTTTCATGGATGAGGACGTGTGCTCGGGCTGGGAGGGAGACTCTGCCGCTCAGTCTCTCCAGATTCTCTGAAACTATAATAATTCCAAAGAATCATCAGATTACTGAATTGATTGTTGTTCACTTTCACAACAAAGTTGCGCACCAAGGGAAAGGATTCACAATAAATGAGATAAGATCTAATGGCTTTTGGATCCCAGGAATCAACAGAATCGTGACGTCCTATATTAGGAGTTGTATTGTTTGCAGAAAGAACAGAGAAGGGCTGATTTTCCCCCAGAGAGAGCGACTCCATCACCTCCGTTCACATATACTGGCATGGAGTGCTTCGGCCCCTTTTTGATCAAGCAGTGAGATGCTTGATATCATATCATACACATCGAGATGCTTCTGATATGACGGCCGATTCTTTCATCAATGCTCTGCTTACTACTGATTGTCTGATCCTCAAAGTCTGACACCAATCACTCCAAATCATCTGCTAATGTTAAAATCAGCTACTGCTTTGCCTCCTCCAGGAAACTCCATTAGGAGGATGTGTTTGCACGGAAAAGATGGAGACGTGTGCAGTATTTAGCAGAACAATTCTGGAGTCGTTGGCGCAGAGTATCTTGCGAACACACAGCCGGCCGGCAGAAGTGGAACGTGGTTAAGAGAAACCTTCAAGTTATTGATCTTGTTATCGTCAGAGAAGAGGAGATGCATAGGAGCGACTGGAGGCTTGGCAGGATAAAGAAGAGCATTTTTAGTGGTGACGGACTTGTAAGAAGATGTAATGTATGTAATGTAGTAATGGTTATTTGTTTGTATGATGTTAGGTGTGTTAAATCGTTGTTGTATTTGATTTGATGTTTGTTTCATGGTTTATTTATATTATTTTTTGTGTTTTCTTTATACAAAGCTCTTACGGTGATTCGTGATGTCTAATGGCATTTAACAGTGATTACTGCAAATCTACGGTGACGGATCTTTAGTAAAGCTCATTATGAATCATCAGTGAAAGAGTTCAACAGTTTTTAAGTCAGGAAGCTACAGTTGATGATGATGATGATGATGATGATGTTGTGTTATCTTGTTGTCGTGCAGGTTCTGGTGCTGATGAGGCTGTGGAAGTGAAAGCATCTGCTCGGATCAACCGGCACTCAGTCTTCTGGATCCTGGCTTCTCTCGCTCTCACCTACTATCTGGATTTCTTCTCTGTTCTTCTGAACCACAGTGACATTCACAGGTGACCACTACCCTTGACCATAACTAGCACTGTGTGTGTGTGTGTGTGTGTGAGTGTGTGTGTGTGTGTGTGTCTGTGTTTGTGTGTGTGTGTGTGTGTGTGAGTGTGTGTGTGTGTGTGTGTGTGTGTGTGTGTGTGTGTGTGTGTGTGGTCAGATTGCAGTGCTAACTGTATTACAGTTCTTTGCTCTCAAACAGCTCTCTCTGTCTCTCTTATGCTCTTTTCTTCTTATCCTGGATTACAGTAAAGATTATAGAGCTCTGGTTACCAGGAGAGAACCTACACACACACACACACACACACACACACACACAGAGACACACACACACACACACACACACCTTCACAGTTAAACAGTGAAACTCCATGAACTCTACTCAACTCTACAGCAGCTCACATCTCTGTAGAAGTTCCTCGGGAGCGTCTGCTGTGGGTTCATGAAAACCTTCTTAAGAAAGATTACATTTCTTAAGATGACTTTTAAGAAGTTTGTATGATTGTTCAGAACTGAAGTTCTTCAAAAAGAATCCTTAAGTTGTTCTCAAATATTTCTTAAATATAAGAAAATGTTTTTAGAAGAATTTTAAACAGAAATGAATAAAAACTTCACGTATTGTCATGATCTCGTGCACGTCTCTAGTTATAATTATGTGTATTATATTTAGCTCAAGTTCTGTTGTGATGTTTAATATTTGAAACAATTCAATAAATTCATATCATTATACATTTTTCACTTAAAATGCTTTTGTCTTAAGAAAAAGATAAGCACGTTCTTAAGAATTGTGTTTGGGAATAGAGATTATTCTTAAGTTAAATATGAAGAAAACAGCGGTTTAGAAGAAGTCTATTCTTAAGATTATTTTGTGTCTGTCCTGAACAGTGCTGAGTATAATTCAGATGCTTTTTATAGAATTTATTGATAAGTTTGAATGTTATATTTTAAGTTTTCATTTAAAGTTCTAGTAATTTTTGTGTTTTAGTAATTTTTTTAGTTTTATTTATTTTGTTTCAGGTTTTAATTTGAGTTGTTTTAGTTCAAATCATTTTTATTTTCTTCTTTTTATGTGTGCTGGTTTTGAGTGTGTTCAGGTCGTTGGTGTTTGACGCTGTGTGTGCGTGTGTGTGTGTGTGTGTGTGTGTGTGTTGCGTGTGGAGAATGCGTGGTGTGTGTGTGTGCATGTGTGTGTGTGCGCGCGTGTGCGTGTGTGTGTGTGGTGTGTTCAGGTCGTTGGTGTTTGACGCTGTGTGTGCGTGTGTGTGTGTGTGTGTGTGTGCGTGCGTGTGTGTGTGTGTGTGTTTTTGATGCTGGTGGTTTTTGTTTGTTTTGCTTTTTTCTGTATGCTGTATCTGGAGTGGTTCAGAGGAATAAAGCAGTATGATCAGGAGTATCCAGCCGTCCCTGCGCTCACCACCGCTGCCTTCATCGCCGCCTCCTGCAGGTCTGTCACTAAACACCTCTCCCTCGGTCTCATTACTGACATTTTAGTTTTCAGAGATGACGAGCGAGTGTACATGATTCAGATTCACTCCTCACAAAAACAGTTTATTTCTTTATATGTAAATTAGCTATACATGCAATTTTAATCATGTATAATCATTGATTGAACATGATGATGATTTTGCTGTTTCAGCTTGAACATCGCTCTGTGGCCCGTCTGGTCGTTCCTCACGCCGGTGATTCTGTTCACTCAGTTCATGGGTGTGGTGATGCTGATCTCACTGCTGGGCTGAAACACGGATAGAGGGGTCAGCTGATCGCCCTCTGACCTCTGACCTCTGCTCTATTCCTGCGCTGAGGACTTGCTTTAATGAACAGAGAGACTTTCGGCAGCTTCTGATGTCTCCGATCTAAACCCACTCATATTTTCCCGTCACAGAAGATCATCAGCCCGCCGGAGGTGAACCAGAGGTTTTCTTTGAGGTCCTGTAGACTGCTGATCGCTGTGTTTTGTAAAATTGCAGATCGCTTTAACTTCCAAACACTGTTTTAAACGGTTCACTCCCTGTTTTAATGTTTGTCTGTAACTAACCAGATGCATGAACTGATGAAATAAAGGACGTTTGTATTACATGAAGCTCTGTCTGTCTGTTCTCCGGTGCTAATAACAGTCTAATGTCACGTTTCAGCTGTGAACTGAGGTTGTAGAACAGAACATTGACGTACCTTCAGGTAATGTGAACCACAGAGATGATTTTACTCGCACAGAAGAGAAGCCATGGCGCTTTAGTCCTCAGGTATATCCGGAGCACTTCTGATTAACTGTGAATCTTTGATAAAGCGAGTGAATGTGTGAGAGTTTTGTTTGTCTCAGTGCACCTCACGGAGTGAAATCAGTCGGATCGTGTGCTTGAATCTGCTGTCAGCGGGTTAGTGTGAGGGTGAAGCGAAACATGACCTCTGCAGATGTGTGTGTCCAGTAATGATGCTGAATTAAACCAATGATGACTTTTTTCAGCTTTATTTTTCAAGTTTACCATTGAGCACCTGAGCAAACTGTCAGAACTGCCAAAGTAGTCATTTTTCAGATCGTGTGTTAACCAGTTTATTATTATTATTATTATTATTATTATTGTATACATGGAAGATGTCCATTTGTTATACTTTAAAGATTTGTTTATAATTATTCATGTACATTGTCCCTTTTTTGGAACTGAAAAGTTATTTAAAAAAGCGCGAACAAACGTTCCATTCGTGTAACTATAGCAACAGCTCCAGCACTTTCCTACCAATCTACTGAATCCAACTTTTTTTTTTGTGTGTGGCTATTTAGTTTCTTAAAGAAGCAAAATAGTCAGGAAATGGGTAATCAATTACTTTAATCAACTTTAATTCCAGCCGCTAAAACCACTAAAATTCCATAAGTAACCATAGCAACGGAACGATTTTGGTTAATATGATTATCTGCATTGCTTTATTATAATTTCATATAGCTACAGGTTCAGTATGTGATAGAAACTATTTTTTTTTATATAAAATACAATTACATATAATACATACTGTACATATACATATAGGCTACATACATATAAACACAATATAAAGTACGTGTCATGTACGTCTTCTCTTTGACCTGTATGAATTTAAATAAGATGCTTTAAAATCTCGAATTTCATGATTTGATCCCATTATTGGTTCCGATTCGAGCAGAAATTCCATTGGCAGCCATAGAATTTAGTTTCTGTTTATTTTGATTTGAAAGTAAAAAGAGACGTGACATATAGTCACTTTTGATCTTTCATGTGAAATTATTCTTGAATTCACTAAATGCATGTTCTGGTCTGTGATCAGGCCATGTGTTTTTCTTCTTGATTCTGCGGATTCGTGACACTCCTGTGATCTTCTGAGCCACCCAAATCTGCTACAGAGGAGAAAGAACAACACATCACAAAGAAGAGCACAGTAGCCTTTCTTTCAATCATCAGCCTTGCTTTCTGAAAGTAAGACGATCCAGATCTAAAGAATGAAGTTCCCTCCCGTGAGAGAACTGACCAAAAACAGTGGGAACAATGATCAGTACTTTACAGAACACTGAACTATAATTTTGACAGTGTACGCCTGCGCTGCTTGATCTAACGCTCGCTGAAGATGATGATGAGGATGAGGATGGTGATGATGATAAGCGCGTGATCGCGTCTGTCAGACTTCATCAAAGCTCTCCGGAGTCGATCAGCGGAAGCCAGCGTGCGCTTCTCGTTTACCTTTGATCCGGATCATGATGCAGCTCCAGTGCGCACGGTAATCCAGGGCAGAGCCGTTATAATAGAAGCTCTTTTGTTGGAGCTCTCTGGCCCGGATCGGTTTCATGTAATTGTGAAGAGGCTGCATCTGATTTCAGCCGCGTTTCGCAACCCGTCTTTAATGTCGCGCGCACGCAGATTTCATGCTGACCACATTCTTCTGACTGTACGTCCGTTATACGAGTCTGCGGACAACAAAGGGCCGTCCATAAAGAAAGAGCTTTTGACCAGTGAAACCCGAGAGCCTAAAAGCTCGCTGGAGCTTCACATGTGACCGCGGTGTGAGGAGGAACGACTAGAAGCGTGGAGACGCGGTGAGGAGCGCGCGCGTCCGGTTGGTGAAGTTTGGCGGGCGCGTGTTTCTCAGCGTTTCTTGGCACCGTCGCTTTTTTCCAGGAGCTCGATGAATGAAGATGAATGAAACTCGATCCGTGATAATCTGCTGCGCTTTGTAGGAGGTATATAACGGCGATGGACGCGCACTGAGCATGTCCGAGGCTCGCCGCGCTTCCGATCCCTGACGACGTTCATCCGGAGCCGCTGCTGCTCATCGACGGCACCATGGTGGAGCACCGCGGCCTGGACATCATGTCCACCCCCTCTTCCTCCTCTCCATCATCCTCGAACGCGGAGAAGAAACTTTTCTCCAAGCTCAAGGTGAGTCTGACCAAGAAGTACCCGCAGAAGAACGCGGAGACGCTGAGCGCGCAGTACGGAGCCAACCTGCTGCTGATCGGCGTGTCCGTGATGCTCGCGCTCGCCCAGCACGGTCCCGCGGTGAAGAAGGAGCACCTGCTGGCCTTCATCACGGCGCTGATGCTCGTGCAGCTCGTGTGGATGCTCTGCTACATGATCCAGAGTGAGCGGGAGCGCAGCCCGGTGCCGGAGAAGGACGCGCACGCGGGCACCAGCTGGATCCAAGGTGAGCGGGTGACGCGCGTCAGTATGCTACCGAGCGCCTTGCTGCGTGAGCGTGCGTGAGAGTGAATGATTGTGCTGTGTGTTCAGGGGGGCTGACGATGCTGGCGTTGCTGTCACTCATCATGGACGCGTTCCGCATCGGCTCTTTCGTCGGATATCATTCCTGCGTCTCCGCCGTGCTCGGAGTCTATCCCGTCGTGCACGCGCTGCACACCATATCTCAGGTGAGAGCGCGCATCTGTCACGCACCCGGTGTCAAGACACGTTCATTTCTAGACACGGATTTTTCCAAAGCAGCTTCACTCCGGATGACAGAGAACGCGCTCGGAAGTAACGACAAAGTTCGTGAGATAAAAAAAAAAAAAATCTGTTCTTAAATAATATTAAAACACAAACACATTGCATATACATTATTCATGGAGCGTTTTTCTGAAACTTTGTATACTTCTCTAACCTTTTTTAAGTGTTGCTACTTGTTTCAGAACGTTGTTTTCAGAGAACATTCAAAAGTAACATTCCCATAATGTTTGTACAATGATAGAATGAAACGTTCCTTTAACATTCATATAACCAATGAAGAAAGTTTTAACAATATTGGAAAAACTGGACTTTCATAACTTTAGACGTTTGCATAACTTTAGCAAAGCATCTGTACTTAAAAATAAACCGTAAAATAACAGTATTAATTTTAAGTTGTGAAACAGCTCTACAGAAGACAAGAGTGTCATTATTCAGATCAGTTCAGTGGTGAAGTTCACTGAACCATGTGTCTGCTCTTGATTGCAGGTGCATTTCCTCTGGTTCCACATCAAAGATGTCATCAAGAAATATGAAACGTTTGAAAGGTAAAGACACCCTTCTTTCTCCGTCTTCGTTCATGTAGCAGCAGAGATTCAGTGCTGAAGTCCTGCGATACACAAACATTTACACTTATGCTTTTTTTCAAAAGTGACGTTTATGCAATTTCATCAGTTCACTGCGTAGTTCACTCTACAGTACACTTAATGTACTATTTAATGCATGCCTTTAGAAGGCGATGATTATGATAAATACATATGATTGGGAAGAGTCAGCATTAGACACACTGGAGCAGATTACACATGTAATTTAATTGGAGATGCTGATGAAATAGCCTCATCAAACAGATGTGTGTGTGTGTGTGTTGAGCAGGTTTGGAGTGATTCATGCCGTCTTCACTAACCTGCTGCTGTGGTGTAATGGAGTGATGTCAGAAGCTGAACATTTCCTCAACAACCACAGGAGACGCCTGACTGCGCTGGGATACGACAATGTCTCCACAGGTGTGTGTGTGTGTTTGTTATATCCTTAGTAAGAAGCAATAAGAAGGCATTCGAAAATAAAGAATACTTTAATTAACCAAATTAAGTAGCAGAACAGTACAGCACGCAGCAGCAGGTGGACTGCTTCTCTTCTATTCTCAACAAAACATTTACCCCGAACCTCTATCGCCACCTACTGGCCAATATGCACTAAAGAACACAACATATTCCCCCATCACTTAAAGCAACCTACCTACCCCTATTTTTACGAACAAAAAGGGAACACAACAACAAAGTTACTAAAGCATCCACTTTGTTATATAACAATTACTTGTAATCAGATCAAAGAACAAAATGATGCTTCACGAGAATTATTAGACGTAGCATTCATATAAAATCAATCATGAGATGACTTAACGAATTACTCATCCTTTATAATAATGTAATGCAAAGGTGACTAAGTGACTAAGTCTTCCAGCCAACGAGGAGTTCATCTCATACAGGAAGAAACCCTTTGAAGAGCTTCAGGAGCTTGGAGCGCCGGAGGAGGAGAAGAAGAGAGATGCTGAAATGACAAGTCCACAGCACCTGTGTCAGTAGCCTCTGAAATAGGTGCAACAGAATGAGCCAGGTGAGAAGCATGCCAGTTCTTCACGTTGGAGAACAGGTAAGTACATGCACCCAGTTTATGCACAATTTGACGAAGGTTGGTAAACTTTGGATGTGCTTTCGGAGCATGAGTTGGAATGCGCACACGCACTCAATCCCTCACTTTAAAATCAGGAGTGCGAGCTACACGTCTGGAGTCAGTGTATGCTTTCATTTTCTTTTGCTTAAAAGAAACTTGCTGAAGAAGTGCCGGAGCATCCTGACGTGTGGTGGGAGGAGGAAGAACATTGAGATGCGTTCGTGTCGTTGTGTCATGAAGCTTCATTTTCTTTTGCTTAGACACATTTGACAGGTCAGGATGTGCTCTTCAACAACCAAACACCTTCTAATGCCTGGACAGGTCTGGATGTGCTCTTTAACCAGACAATCAATGCCTGGCCAGTGCGCAGAATTCCCTGGTGACCTTCGTGAGCTTACCTCACCAATGTGTGCCAAAGCGCAACAGGTACAACAAGATGTGATCCTCTGAACACATAATCCTGCTGCACACTCAGTTTGTCACGTAGTTGAAAGTATGGACGTAGAATAATATTCATAGAAGTTGAAGAGGAAGGCCGACCACGAGCTATTTGTGTGTGTAATGCACTCAGTTCAGAGCATGACGCGGAGGCAGAAGCAAACTCAGCCGGCGACAAAGCTGACATCGCAGGAGACAGAAACGCTACAAACTCAGGTTTAATTAGGAAAGAATTTGTTGTACCAAGACAGTAGCCCAATGAACGAGCGAAGTTGGGTCACATCTTCCGGAGCAGGTGGATGAAGAATAGTGGAGAGGTGATCCTCATCAGGTTGAATTCCTTGCGCGTTCACTGTATGTCCCAGGAAGCGCAGACTGGTTTTGTTGAATTGGCACTTCGATTGATTCAACTTCAGCCCAGAATCCTTTAAACGCTGAACGACATTTTTTAACGTTTGGTCATGTTCTGTTTGTGTACGTCTCTAAAGAATAATGACATCCAGGTAATTGGCAACATTCGGAAGTCCTCGTAAAACTGTTGCCAACATTTTCTGAAAAGTAGAGGGTGCTGAAGCAAGACCAAACGGTACACAACAAAATCTGAAAAGTCCTTCGTGAGTAATGAAGGTGGTCAGATTGCGGCTATCCTGAAAGAAAGCACTCTCCAAATCGATAGTGGAAAATACAGTTGTGCCTCTTAACAAAGAGAACATTTCTTCGATGTGTGGTAGAGGGTAGCTATCCGTAGCTACAGCCTTGTTGGGCTCTCGCAGGTCCACGCACATACGAATAGCACCCAACTTTTTCTGTATTACTACTATCAGGGAGACCCACGGCGAAGCATCCACTCTCTCAATAATGCCCAACTCGAGAAGGCGATGAATTTCTTCACTGACTGTGTCTCTAACGGACAAAGGTAAGCGGCAGAGTTTCTGGCGCACAGGAGCCACAGCTGACAAAATCTTTACCTCGTGCACAAAGCCGTTTGCGCATCCCAAAGCAGGTAGAGATATCGAAGCAGACAATCGCAAGACAGGAGCAAAACTGAATTGGCTTCAAAATGAAGATGTAGCCCATTGATCAGATCCATCCCAAGCAGAGCTGTGCCAGATTCAACCATGAAGAGCGACGTAGAGCAGATGATGTCATCCTTAGAGACTAGTACGGGAAACGGAGCACGAGAATACGTCACCAGTCTTACAGAAGGTGGCTGCAAAGTGTGTATCATACACAATTTTCGGCAAAATAGAAACAGATGATCCAGAATCCACGGTAAGCTCGATAGGCACAGATGTAGTTACGGGCGCAATGACAGCGAGTCATGCTTATAAAGGATCTGAACCTCAGGTAAGTCAGTTTCACGCACTGAGCGAGCTTGTCCAGAGTGACACACCAGTGAATAATGTCCCATCTTTTGACAGTTATTACACTGTGCTGATGCAGTAGGATAACTACGGTCATTCGCAAAGTGTTTCCTAGATCCACACCGATAACATTCACGGGATGATGAAACAGGTGCAGTAAATGAAAGCTTTGAAGAACGCGCTATAGACGGTAGCTTTGAAGGTGGTCTACGACGGTGACGTGCAGCTGCAGGGGGAGACTTTAATAATTTGGCTTGTTCAGCAGCAGCTTCTGTTTGAGTGGCAATAATAATGGCTTTTTCAAGAATCAATTCAGATTCCAAAAGCAATCTCTCACGAATCCCAAGTCTGGACACGTTCTCCACCAGCTGATCGTCCAGAGTAGCTGCTAAGTCCCATAGAACAGCTACGTACTGAAGTATGGTTTCTCCTGTCGCCTAAACACGTTTCCTGAAAGCATGACGCTCAGCCACTATGTTCCGTCGAGGACCAAAGTGTGCTTTCAAGGTCGCAATCACATCTTCCATCGAATCACCTTGATTCGGCCTTCAGTCCCCAGACAATGTAGAAGCAGCGCTCGTTTGTGTTCGACCGGCCGTGCATCTCCAGAAGCACCAACAACGAGCAAATAATTCTTGAACATCCATAACCACGTGTCAAAAGGGATAGTTCGTTCTCCGGGACATGGCAAAAACGGCGTGGAAAAAGTAGAAACAGCTGCCATCCTCAAGTCAAAAAGTACCTCGTCGACAATTTGTTATATCCTTAGTAAGTATATACTGTTGTGCTGGGCAACCTATTGTAAAGTATAGTTAACCACATTAAGTTGCAGAACAGTACAGCACACACAGCAGCAGGTGGACTGCTTCTGACTCTCTTACTCTTCTATTCTCAACAAAACATTTACCCCGAACCTCTATCGCCACCTACTGGCCAATATGCACTAAAGAACACAACAGTGTTTTTCAGAGAGCTCTGCTCACTGTGGGAGGAGTCTGTTTTTTTCCCTCAACTATAGTCTGTCTCTCTCCCTCTCTCTCTCCCTCTCTGTCTCTCTCTCTGTCTCTTGAGCAGGTGTGTGTGTTTTCACTTTACCGTTCACTGTTTTCATCAAAGTTCTTTATTGGTATTGATGGTTCCATTAAGAACCTTTAACATCCGTGAAACCACTAAATGTTCTTTATAGGGGAAATTATTAAAACATTCTTCACACTAAGATAAAATGTTTCACATAAATGCTGTTCTTTTGCACTTTCTGTTAATCTGTGAATCCTGAAAAATAAAATGCATCACAGTTTCCACAAAAATATTGTGCAGCACAACTGTTTTCAACATTGATAATAATCAGAAATGTTTCTTGAGCCATGATGCTGAAAATTCAGCTTTGATCACAGCAATCAATTAAATATAATAATCTCATAAAAATGTAGCATTTTCCTCATCTCCTGTTCATTATCAAGTAGAAGCTTTTCCTGTAGTTTTATGGTGATTGATCCTCTAGATGGCGTCAGAGAGTTTGTTTTCTCACTCGTGTTGAAGTAATGAATGTGTGCTGTTGTGTTGAATTTCTTTCATTTCTATCTCAAACTCCAGTGAACTCTTCTCACAGACAGTGATGATGTGTTTCCTCACATATAGCAAAGATTTCACATTACACTTTATGATAAGCTCTCATTACGGTTAGGGTTAGTTAATGCATTACTAAATCACTTCATTCCTAAACATTTGTTATTCATTTACAGTAATTATTATATTTATTAGTCTTTATTTAGTTAATAAAAATGTATTAGTAAATGTTGACATTTAGCTAAATGTATTTTTCATTGTTAGTTCATGTCAGTATTATTTTACTAGCATTTTTTTTATTAAAGATTTAGTAACATTTGTATTTTTGTCATTTTTATTAGTTGCTTGTTTTTTGTGTATATAGTTTCTATTAATTCTTATTTCAGTTTTAGTTGTAATTATTTAAAAAAAACATTAAACTAAATGAAAATGAGAACTATATGGAATAAAATAAGATTAAGCTTCCTTTTAAAAATAAAAATTCAGTTTTAGTTCAATAAAATTTTATTTTAAGGGTTTTTTGTTAACTATACTGACCCTGGTTCATGTTTACTAATGGTACTTTATTGTAAAGTGTTTTCTGTATGTTCTATACTGAGTTCTGTTTCTGTACTATATGTTATGTACTCTACCGATCAAAAGTTTGGGATCAGAATGATTTTTAATGTTTTTTTACAGGAGTTTCTTCTGCTCATCAAGGCTGCATTTATGTGATCCAAAATACAGGAAAAAATTTAATATTGTGCAATATTATTATGATGTAAAATAAAGTTTTTCTATTTTAATATATATTAATCTGTAATGTATTTCTGTGATGTGCAGCTGTATTTTCAGCATCATTACTCCAGTCTTCAGTGTCACATGATCTTCAGAAATCATTCTAATATGATGATTTATTATCAGTTCTGAAACTTCTGCTGCTTCATATTTTTTTGAAACCTGTGATGCTTTTTTCAGGATTCTTCCATGAATAAAAAGATAAAAAGAAGAGCATTTATTTAAAATAGAAATCTTTTCTAACAATATACACTACAGTTCAAAAGTTTGGGGTCAGTACATTTTTATTCTTTCTTTTTTTGAAAGAAATTAAAACTTTTATTCAGCAAGGATGTGTTAAATTGTTAAGAAGTGATAGCAAAGATTTATATTGTTAGAAAACATTTCTATTTTGAATAAATGCTGTTCTTTTTAACTTTTTATTCATCAAAGAATCCTGAAAAAAAAAAAAATAGCAGTTTCCAAAAAAGTAATCGGAAACCCTAACCCTAACTGTTGCCAGCATTGATAATTCTAATAATAAATCATCATATTAGAATGATTTCTGAAGGATCATGTGAGACTTTATATTGGAGTAATGATGATGGAAATTCAGCTTTGCATCATAGAAATAAATTATATTTTAAAGGATATTAAAATAGAAACCATTATTTAATTACTGTTTTTTTCTGTATTTTTGATCAAATAGATGCAGCCTTGATGAGCAGAAGAGACTTCTTTAAAAAACATTGCAAGTCTTTCTGATCCCAATCTTTGACGGGTAGTGTATATAGTACAATCTCTCTGTGATTTAATATGTGGAAACGGTATGGTGGGTTTTTTCTTATGCTACTGGAGCATCTGTCAGTGACGAGAAGCCTGCAGATGTGAAAAGGCTCCATTCGACATCTTTATTTCTCAGTCATTTGGAGAGTGTTCCCATTGTTTTCATTGAACCTCATTGCGTGAATCGGGCCGTTTGTCAGCTGATCCTCTCTCTCTCTCTCTCTCTCTGTGTGTGTGTGTGTGTGCAGTGGAAGCGGAGCCGAACTGTAACTGCTCCATCAGCGTCTGCTCCATGTTCTCAACCAGCCTCTACTACCTGTACCCCTTCAACATCGAGTACCACATCTTCGTCTCGGCCATGCTGTTGGTGATGTGGAAGAACATCGGCCGCACGCTGGAGCTCCACAGCAACAGCAAGCGTCCCAGCATGAGGAGCCCGGGTCTGCTGCTCGGCCCCATGCTGGGTCTGCTGGCGCTGGCCAGCTCCGTCACGGTCCTGGTGGTGTACCTCATCCACATAGAGAAGTCGCAGCAGACGCGTGAGGCGGCCATCTCCATGTTCTACCTCTACGGCGTGGTGATGCTGAGCTGCATGTGTGTCGCGAGCGGAGCCGGGCTGCTGGTGTACCGTCTGGAGGCCTGGCCCATGGACACGGGTTCGAACCCGTCCCGCACGCTGGACACGGAGCTGCTGCTGGGCTCGTCGCTGGGCTCCTGGCTGATGTCGTGGTGCAGTGTGGTGGCGGTGGCGGCGGCGGGACCCAGCTCTCCGAGCTTCCGCTGGACCTGTCTGGTGTACTCGCTGCTGCTGGTGCTGGAGAAGTGTGTGCAGAACCTGTTCATCGTGGAGTCGCTGTACCGCAGACGCACGGATCCGGACGACGCACCTGTGCCCGAGGTCTTCTCCATCACACCGGCGCCCGTGGTCCCACCGTACGACGGCATCGTGAACCGCGGCTACGAGACACAGGACAAGGGCTGCGCGACTCTGGAGGGAGAAACACCCGAGAACAGAGCGGCATTCAGCAGGAAGCACTCCGACGTCACACTTCCTGTGGGAAACCAGCTCAGCGTGATACACGGGAGGAAGAGGCAGATCCTCAAGAACATCACCATCTTCCTCTTCATGTGCAACATCTCGGTGAGAAGAGACGTGTGTGTGTGTGTGAGACTGTGTGTGTGAAAGAGTGTGTGTGTGTGTGTGTGTGTGTGTGTGTGTGAGACTGTGTGTGTGAAAGAGTGTGTGTGTGTGTGTGAGACTTTGTGTGTGAAAGAGTGTGTGTGTGTGTGCGTGTGTGTGAGAAAGAGTGTGTGTGTGTGTGTGTGTGTGTGTGTGAGACTGTGTGTGTGAGAGTGTGCATGTTTTTGTGACATATCAGGACACAACTCTGTATAATGTCATGGGTATGTCACAGGTATTACAAGGAGAGGGTGACTTATGAAGACATAACCCATGTCCCCATTTTTCAAAACGCTTATAAACCATACAGAATGAGTTTTTTTTTGAGAAAGTAAAAATGCACAAAGTTTCCTGTAAGGGGGTAGGGTTAGGTGTAGGGTTGGTGTAGGGCGATAGAATATACAGTTCGTACAGTATAAAAACCATTACGCCTATGGGATGTCCCCACTTTTCACAAAAACAAACAAGTGTGTGTGTGTGTGTGTGTGTGTGTGAGACTGTAATGGTCTCCGTGGGTCTCTACTGGTAATGTTAAAACCACTAAATCCTGACGGAATATGAACCAAAGCACACCACTGCGCAGGGTTGCCAGGTCTGTGTAACAAAATCACCCCAAAGTGTGCCAAAACAAGCCCAATGACCCTAACAAAATATCAGAACTCAACATGCCTCTTCTATACCTAAAATACAGGTTTTTACAGTCACTATTATACTTTATACTTAATTTCAACTTGAAAATCACTAGTAGTAATCATAAATAATAGTCTGTTTTCATTACAGAGCTCAAAGGCCCTAATGAAACTAATCATGAAAAATATTTCAATACATGCATTTCAGTCAATTTCAATTGAAGCAGTATTTCAAACCTTTAAACGGCGGGGAAAAATCAACCCAAATGCTTCAAGGTGAGTTCAGTCATCTAAACACCTTCTCCTTTACGTTCCACCAAAGAAAGAAACTCACACGGGTCTGAAAGTGCATGTAAACGATGACAGAACTGACATGTTTAGGTGAATCACTGCACGAGCGCTGAAGGTTTTGTTCTTCTCTCTGTGTCCAGCTGTGGATTCTCCCGGCCTTCGGCTGCCGTCCGCAGTATGACAGCGGTCTGGAGCAGGAGACCTTCGGGTACAGCGTTTGGACCACGGTGCTGAACCTGGCCATCCCCATGAACCTCTTCTACCGCACACACTCGGTGGCGTCGCTCTTCGAGGTCTTCAGGAAGGATTGAGGACGACTGAGATGAGGAAGCTCATGCGTTCAGACTGATCGGATCCGTTCTCATGGACTCCATCAGCTCTAGAGGTTCTCAGGCCTGAAGATTCTTCACACACTTCTCAATGTTTACACACACACACACACAGTCTCACAATCACACAATCACACACACACACACACACACACACACAGTCTCACAATCACACACACAGTCTCACAATCACACACACACACACACGTACGTCTTCACTTGATGAAGGATGATGTTCTCTTTTATCAAGTTCTCATATGGGTTTAAATCCTGAATGTTTTTGGTACGTCTGATTGGAAAATCCTTGAATCTTGCAGGCCGTTGAACAAACATCTGGTGCATATTGTAGTTTTTAATCATTTAACTTACTAACTTTTGCTCTGTCAATATCTACACATTCTTAAATCAAGATGCATTTACTTGGAAAAGGAAATTACTTAAGATATGAAGTCTTGGATCCAGTAATGTTTCACTATGATCTTCAGATTGTGTAACTCTATTCAGACATGCATTTACAGCACATTGTTTTGAAACATGTTATGAATATCTTTACTGTTCTGCATTCCTCTTGGTTCTCACACTCGCGTGTTTCTGAAGGACGTGTGACGATGGTTTCCTCAGTCCTGAAGGTCTCTGTGAGCGATGGCTTTTAAAAAGGCTTGAAACGCTCCAACACTGGAGAGAAATGAGGTTTTATCTGTGCGTTTATGGATTTAGAGGCTGATTGTTAGTTTTGGTCTGAAGTGCAGATGTTCATCTGGACAACATCAGCATCACAAACACACAGGACTCGTGGCTCATAGAAGAGACTCTTTATTCAGGATATTAGCTGTGGAAACGCTTCTCGTGAATGTGATTATGGGATGCGAAACGCTCCGTTCTTTCAGATGTAGAGCGGCTCTGTTGATCTTCAGCAGATCTTTAGTAGCAAACGACTTTATCATCAACCTTTCTTCTCTTTTTTAACTCGTCTCCCACCAAACACACCGTGCAACGCACAACAATCAGACCTGTGGTGCAAACCTCACTTCCCCCCAAATGAATACATGTTTGTCAGCTTCAAATAAATCAAAATATTCTTTGATGTAAACAGTCCAACAGCTTTGGAGTTTCTTTGAAACATGAAATTCTTTAAAGCACCTTTATTCATCGTCGTTCACTTATTTCTCATAAAACCTGAAAAATGGGTTCATCTTTTAGTGTGAACCCTAATCATTTTCTTCCATGCAAACAGCAAAATATAATAATAAAATAATTTTCTTTCTTTGTATTTTTGTCGTTTAACAGTACAATTACCTAAACATTCTTAAGTCAAGATACTTAAAGATATATCAAAATGAAGTGAGTTTATGCTTTAAACAAGACCAAAAAGAAAAATAATAATAATAAAATAATAATAATAATAATAATCTGTCAGTGGGGTCAGAAAAATAAAATTGTTTTCCCTTTGGATTAAGCTGTTTTTGTTTTTTCCTGAGCACATTGGCAGATGTTTGTTCTTGTTTTAAGTGTAAACTCACTTCATTTTAATTAATTTCTCAGAAAACAAGTCATTTTGCATTATTTTCTTAAGAATGTTTAGATATTTGTACTGGAAAACCAGACCGAAATACAGAGAAAGATCATTTTTGCAGTGTGGTTTCTGCTTATTATTTGAACATTTACATTTATGCATTTAGCAATTCTTGAAAAACAAATAGGAACAAGAGTATAATTCCTTAAAGAGTCAATGATATTTGTGATACACAAAGCCAGGTTTATTCTAGGACTCCACAGGAAAGACGGGAGAGATTATTCAGGAGATCTTCATGGCTTTCAGATCTCTGGAGATGAAGCTCTGTAATGAAAACATTTATTCAGACTGTGTTATTGAAGCGTCAGCTCCTATTTCAGCGTGAAGACGCTTCTGGAGGTCTTCATGTATAAATGCAGCTGTTTTCATTATTCAGACCTCACAGAAAACAGCGCTGCGTTCCACAGAAGATGCACAAACGACCTTTCTGTGGTATTTCTGTCAAGTTTACAAATAACTAAATAAAGAAATCAAGCAAAACGACTTGTTTTCTGATCAAAGTGAGGAGCGTTTACGATTAAAACAAGAACAGATATCTGCCAGTGGGCTCAGAAAAATACACTTACTTCAAAGTGACAACAGGTTTATTTTTGTTTATCCCACTGGATGACCAGATATTAAGTTTTGTTTTATTACTCTTTTGATTTTTATTTTTTGGAGAATTATTTTCTAAGATAATTTTATGTTTTTATTATGTGTATCTTTAATTTAAGAGTGTTTTGATATTTGTGCTGAAAAACAAGACAGAAACACATGTGAGAACCCCATTTTTGCAGTGCACGAGGGAGAGGAAATGATGACAGCACGCTCTGTGATGTGATTTATTTGGGGACGGGGCTTGATTCTCTCCGTGATGGATTGATCGGATAGTCAGAAGTGTTTCTGATGGAGGAATAGCTGATGCTCTCACGCTCTCTTCATGAGGGATTTACATCAGGCTCAACGTCTGCATCAGAGAGAGAAGAGCCTGCAAACACAGATGTGCTCCTGATGTGCATCTGTCTCTCTGACAGTTCGAGGTGTTCCTGTGTGTCATGCAATCCCACAATCCCCTCTGGCTGGATGCAGCTGTGGACAGGAGTGAAGTTCAGCAGCACCTGAGGCTCTTCTGTCAGAACTGACGCGTTTTTCCACACTTCACACACGTCTGAGACTCTAGCTGCTGCTGTTAGTGTCACTGTGTCAATTTCTGAGCTTTTCTCTCGTGCACGAGCACAGACGGATCTGTCGCGCGGCTCGTGTCTCTGGAGCTGAAGTGATTGCTCTGATCTACTGTAATATGCGTTGAGGCCTGTTGGCGGCGCTACAGACGCATTCATGCTCTGCTGCATTCCATCCTACTTTCATTGAGGATTTTTGAACTCGTTTGAATGAATCAATCTTCGAGGGAAATCCCGCGCGCGTGCACTGAGAGAATCGATGCATAGTCACAATCTGAGGAAAACTCTTTTAACGCTCACAACCTCCAAAAAAAAAAAAAAAAAAAAAAAAATCGGTTCGTGAGCGCGCTCTGCGTCCTGCAAATAAAGAAGGAAATCCCCGATCATCATCATCATCATCCTCATGTTTGAGCGACACCTGAAGCCGTGTGTGTCTGAGATCTGCTCGCGTGTATTTACACCTGAACGCGTTAACATCGGCGGGGCATGTTGTCACAACGAAAGCCCGCTGTTTATTCGCTTGAAAAAACAACAACATTAAAATACTCTATAAACCTCACATCTCGTCTGCATTAGCAATATTTACCGGATTACCAGATAAACAAGAAATTATGAAATAAAAAAATGCGAAAGCTAATGTAATTATTGAGTTAATAAGTACAGTAATAAAGTGGTTCTTCTATTCATTCACTGCATATCCAGACTGACATCAATCTCTCTCTCTCTCTCTCTCTCTCTCTCTGTCGCTCGCTCGCTCATAACAGCCGTGCACGGTTCCCGGGCGCTCAGAGAGAGGTCGGACAGCCGTCGAGCGCAAGCACACACACACACATCCGTGTCCTCTCATCGGATCATCTGGACCCGCTCGGTGTCGGAGTCCCTCTTCGGTCATGCGGGACGCATCGGCACCGGAGCCGGCGCTCGCGCACACACCCGATGGCGGCCCGTGAGCGCGCCGGGACCCAGCATGTCCAACCGAACCGAGTCCGAGCCGCGGGAGACGCTGGCGCGCGCGCTCACCGGCTGCCTGCTGTGCGCTCTGATCCTCTGGACTCTGTTCGGGAACATCCTGGTGTGCGCCGCCGTGCTGCGCTTCCGCCACCTGCGCACCAAAGTTACGAACATCTTCATCGTGTCGCTGGCCGTGTCGGACCTGTTCGTGGCCGTGCTGGTGATGCCGTGGAAGGCGGTGGCGGAGGTGGCCGGATTCTGGCCGTTCGGCGCGTTCTGCGACATCTGGGTGGCGTTTGACATCATGTGCTCCACCGCGTCTATCCTGAACCTGTGCGTGATCAGCGTGGACCGCTACTGGGCCATCAGCAGCCCGTTCCGCTACGAGCGCAAGATGACCCCGCGCGTGGCCTTCGTGATGATCGGCGCGGCGTGGACGCTGTCCGTGCTCATCTCGTTCATCCCGGTGCAGCTGGACTGGCACAAAGCCGCCGCGGAGCCCAACGCCACGGACGACGACAGCTGCGACTCGAGCCTGAGCCGCGAGTACGCCATCTCCTCGTCCCTCATCAGCTTCTACATTCCCGTGGCGATCATGATCGTCACCTACACGCGGATCTACCGGATCGCGCAGATCCAGATCCGGAGGATCGCCTCGCTGGAGCGCGCCGCCGAGCACGCGCAGAGCTGCCGGACGAACCGGCTCGCGTGCCAACACCACAGCAGCCTGAAGACGACCATCAACCGCGAGACCAAAGTCCTGAAGACGCTGTCCATCATCATGGGCGTGTTCGTGTGCTGCTGGCTGCCGTTCTTCGTGCTCAACTGCGTGGTTCCGTTCTGCCACAAAAAGCCGTCCGCGGGCCTGCCGTGCGTCAGCGACACCACGTTCGACGTGTTCGTGTGGTTCGGCTGGACCAACTCGTCCCTCAACCCCGTCATCTACGCCTTCAACGCGGAGTTCCGCAAGGGCTTCTCCAGCCTGCTGGGCTGCCGGAACCGCTGCCGGACTCCGGTGGAGACGGTGAACATCAGCAACGAGCTCGTGTCCTACAACCAGGACACGCTGTTCCACCGGGAGGTGGCGAGCGCCTACGTCAACATCATCCCGAACGAGGTGGACGACGCGTTCGACCGGATCTCGCAGCTTTCGCGGGACAACGAGGACTCTGTGTGCGAGCTGGAGTGCGAGGCGGGCGGTGCGTTCACGCCGAACGGAGTCCACTGACCGCGAGGGCCGGACTGGAGTGTTTCTGAAAAGTTGCCCAGTTGTTGTCACATGACCGCGCTGCTGTTTGACCCGGTGAGTCCCGTTATCACGCGCGCAGCTGCTGAAGCTGTGAAAGCAGTGCGTTAACTCTGGTTATAGTGCCTGAAGAACCTTCCACTGTGCTGAACTCACCGATAAACAGAAACAACTCACGGAGAGTTCAGACCGGCTCTTGGAGTCAGTCAGAGTATTTCTAAAGCGTTTTATCATTTCGAAGCAGCTTCACAGTAATAAACGCTGGTAGTGATGTGCGAATTAATAATAGTGTCATGATTCAGATCGGTTCAGTGCAGAGCCCCGCACATGGCATGCAGGAAAAAATAAATAAATCGTGCGCACGATTTATAAATTGAGAGAACGAATTATTAAATTGTGCGCACGATGTATTTATTTTCTCTTGCATGTCATGTGCGGGGCTCCGTGGTTCAGTGTTCATTCTGATAAATTTCTCGACAGTGAAATAAATTGTATTCCGCTGTAATCCTCACATCCTCAGACTGTGGCTAACGTTCCGGCAATGTTCTCAAAGTTACGAACAAACGTTCTTCCAGTAACTTTAACAGAACGTTCAGAGTGATCTGCTCTTTAATAACGTTTTCAAAGCGTTCGCACGAAAACATTATTTAGACATCATTCATGCAGTGCTTGTTCCTGAAACGTTTCAGTTGGACGTTCATCTAATGTTTTTTAAATCTTGCTACTTGTTTCAGAACACTCAAAAGTAGCGTTCCCATAATGTGTGCGCAGTGATACAGTGGGATGTTCCCCAACATTTGCTTAACCAGGAGAAACTCTTTTAAATGATTTTTCTTTTCTTCATAACTTAATGTAAACGTTAGAAAAACATCCAAAGCTTTGCTAGCAGCAGCTCTACAGAAGAGCATAGATTCATTATTCAGATCAAAGTCAAACCAGCAATATTACTGAATATTAAACCTCATGTCATGCAAACATGAAAACAACAGAAATAAATCATCAACATAAATTACTACATCTGAACTCAGAATAATCACAAATATTCATCTGTCACATACACATGGATAGACTTGATTTCCGTTCACTAATTTATGCAGTGTGTGATTTTCATATTCAGTATTTCGCTCTTGTTTTGCAGTACAAACATCTAAAGACCCTTAAATCAAGATACATTTACTGGAGAAGCACAATGACAAGATATTAATGTTGTTTTCTGAAAAAACATTAAGAAAGTTTATGATTAAAACAAGAACAAATATCGTTCAGAAGAATAAACTTAATTCAAAGTGAAAAGTGTATTTTTTCTGACCCCGCTGACAGATATTTTCTCTTGCTTTAAGCAAAAACTAACTTTTTTTCTGAAATGAGTGTGTTAAGTTTATGTTTTAGATTTTTTAGAGTTTTAGAGCGTTTTTTTAGTTTTTTTGGTATCTATTATAGTTTTCATTTATATATTTTCCATTTTCATTGTTTTTGTAATTTTACTTCTTTACTTTCTTTATTTTTCAGTTTAGTTTTTATTTTTAGTACATTAATTTAAACTAAATGAAAATTAAACTAGCTAAAATAAAACTTTTAGTATTATTTTATTTATTTTCGTTTAACGTGTTATTTCAAGTAACAAAATTGTAATAATAATCATGATATCTTGTTTCTGCAGTATTGAAAACAAGAGAAAACTACTAATATTCTCAAAGCAAGATGATTTTTGTGACCCCATCAGAAGATATTTGATCTGGTTTCGAGCATAAACCCACTTCATGATAGATTTCTCAGAAAACAAGATTTAATATGTTAGATGTTAATGTTAATTTCCCTCTCCAGTAAATGTGTGTTGATTTCAGGATGTTTAGATATTTCCACCATGCTTCACATCAACAGGCTTCTATTGTTGTGACTCACAATCATCTAGAAGTCAGAGTTTCCTGCTCACATGTTTGGAACTCAGAATTATGATATTTCTGACTCCGCTGGAATGAAAGGTCAGAGCATTATTGAAGTGTTGCTCGTTTTGTCAAACGCAGCCGGTCATCTGACACACTGTGGTCCGAGCGCAGCCGCACTCATGGTTCCTCTGTGGACTGTCATCGTCTTCATCATCCTCATCATCCGTGACTCAAACCAGCCGGAGAGATTCTACAGCCTTATTCCGTCAGTTAGTGATCAGCCTTACTCTGAGTGCAATATTCCTGAACACAGCCTCCGCTCGGGACTCCTGCAGTATTATCACACCAGCTACTCTCTCCTCATGCACTTATTTATTGGTTCATGGAGCTGTAATGTGTCGTCTGATGTATGAGCGCGCCGCTGGGGTTCTGGGGTCGAGTGCTGTTTGATGGTGAATGTCTGAAGAGCACATTAATGTTGTGATGCTTCATTGTGTTTCATTACTGTAACGTTTATTGTTTACAAAAGCGAAGCCTGTAGATTCACTGTAATGAGCTGTTAACTGTGAACAGTGACTCTGAGTGTGTGTGTGTGTGTGTGTGTGTGTGTGGATGATGTCTTTCTCTGTCTCTCTCACACACACACACACACACACATACACACACACACACACACATGAATGTACTCTAACAGTCATGTGCACAGATGTTTTTTTAATAAAATGACCATTACATGACCATATTTTGTGCTTGCAGGTGTGTGTGTAGGTGTGTGTGTTCTGCGTCTGGTCAGTGTTTCTGCTGGTCATTGTTACAATAACTAAACAGAATGTAGCACGATACAAACAGTGTGTCAGATGATCTGCTCCAGTGTAAGTGGATGTGCTGCAAACACAGATGTTCTTCTGCAGTGTTTTCTCTTGTTGTCCAGCACAAGTATCAGAACGTCCTTAAATCAAGATTTACTTGTGAGGCAAAATCACTTCAGATATTAAATCTCGCTTTCTAAAAAAATAAGTAATTTTTGCTTTAAACAAAAACAAATATCTGCCAATGCGTTCAGAAGAATGAACTTAATTTAAAGTGAAAACTATATTTTCTCGTTTTAAGCAAAAACTCACTTTTTTTTTCTGAAAGTAAACCGACTTACAGTGTTCTTTTAGACTGTTACTACATTTACAGCGTTATTTTAGTATCACTGAGATACTATTATCATTTTCATTTATATATTTTCCATTTTCATTGTGATTTTAGTAATTTTGTTGTGTTTTTGTAATTTTACTTCATTTTTATTTATTTATTTTTTTGTTTAGTTTTCATTTCAGTACATCAATTTAAACTAAATTAAAATGTAACTAGCTAAAATAAAACTTTTTATATTTAATATAACTTCAGATAACATATGTTATATTTAAAGTAACAAAAATGTAATAATAATCATGATATCTTACATTATTTAGTTTCTCCAGTAAATGAATTGATTTAGGAATTTGTATATATTTGTACTGGAAAACAAGAGAAAACTACTAATATTCTCAGTGTGTGCTGGTAGTCTGACGCAGACACATTTAACATAATGTTCCTGAAATAAGTGTGTTTCTCCAGTGTTACTATCACAGAAACTAAAGCTCTCTCCTCACATACTGATGTTCTTAATGTGAACATGACACTGTCATGAAGAAATCACTTCACAAACACTGACCTTCACCATGTCGTGTGTGTGAGTGAGTGTGTGTGTAAGAGTGTGTGTGAGTGAGTGAATGTGTGTGTGAGTGTGTGTGTGTGTGTGTGTGTGTGTGTGTGTGTGTGTGTGAGAGAGTGTGTGTGAGTGTGTGTGAGTGAGTGTGTGTGTGTGTGTGTGTGTGTGTGAGTGTGTGTGTGTGTGTGTGTGTGTGTGTGTGAAACAGAGTGTGTGTAAGAGTGTGTGTGAGTGAGTGAATGTGTGTGTGAGTGTGTGTGTGTGTGTGTGAAAGAAAGAGAGATTCAGCAGAATATGACCTGATACAGTCTGTCTCTCAGTGACTGTGATATAAAATCCTCCAGACTGAAATCATCCAGGTCTTCAGCTCCACACATCAGTTTTGTTCATCTCAGACGGGCCGCTGGACATTCAGGGTTTCGTTCAGACGTCTGCGGTGCGTCACTTGACTAAATTCCAGTCCTTACTGGAGAGAAAACAGATCCTGTTAAACTCAGGCTCAGGTCAGGTGTCACTGTAAGTCTTCTTTACATCACGTCCTCAGTGTTTTTATGAAAGGTGTTATCATGATCAGTAGCATTAATGACATCAGATTTTTGAGATAAGACATTTGTGTTATGAATTTTGTGTTTTTAATTTAGAGGTTTTGCTCTGTTTTGCTCCATATTATGTCTCTTCTTTCAGTCTAGTGCACAGAAAACATCCAAAGTGTTGCTTTTATTGCACTTTGTCTTTTTGCTTCTGTAGATTTCAATCTTTAAAGAGTTTTTCTCTTACAAACAGCAAACGTCTCCTGGTTTACGAGTGAATGAATCTTCCTCAGAAGAGACAAAAACAGCAGCTCAGAATTGGTATTTAAAAGTTCAGTGTCATGAGCTTATCTATTAGATTACAAGAGAACTTGGGTCAAAAACAATGATAACAGCAGCTTTTTTAAATTATTTATTTTTATTTTTTTTGTGACAGGGCCAGAGAAAATGTTGGCAATATTTTGCCCTGTTCAAAGGAAAAACAAGCAGATTTTTCTGAGCCCATGGACAGATATTTTTTCTTGTGTTATACATGATTTTGATATTTTTTAATAGCTTATCTCTTTCGGCCTCTCCAGTAAGCGTGTCTTGATTTAGGAATGTTTAGATATTTGCACTGGACAACAGGACAGAACCAGAGAATCCGTCAGTCTCTCTGAACTCCTGGAGTCTGCGTCGCTGTGATTTCTTCATTAGTGGATGATGTGGAGGCGTGTGAATCTTTCATTAGATTGTGTAACAGAGCGCTCTGGAGAGGACTGTAATCACGGGATTACTGACCCGCCGATGAATCTAATCCCACAGAACCACAGATCCAGCGCCAAAACCAGCACACGGATAATTCACTCGCAGCATTCAAACCTGTGACTGCAAGAGAATCAACCATGGGTTTACTACAGTATTTGGTCAAGAGCGGTCAGTAGGGAAGGATTACAGGACAAAGAACTCTGATCTCTTGTGTATTGTAGTGTATTGTATCAGTTAATGGTAGAAATTTCAAAGTTAACTGACACAAACTTCAGGGAAAACCAACCCAAAAAATTACAGTCACAGTCAAAAACAACTCAAACAAGTCAAAGATCAATCAATGATGATTTATCCACCAAAACACAGAAACAACACAACCGTACCTCACTATCAATGATGATTTATCCACCAAAACACAGAAGCACCATTCACACAACACATGTTGACCAATGTGCTTTTACACCACTCCAATAAAACAATACAGTAATTAAAAAGTAATTAAAATATGTAAATAATAATAATCATTATCATCAAAAAGATGAGTAAGCCATTTCAAACAAGTGTGTCTTAAGTGTGTACTTTAAAACATGTACAGAGTCAGCGTCCCTAACATGTGTGGTAAACTATTCCAAAGTTTTTGGAGCAACTACCCAAAAGCACGATCCCCTTTCTGGCTTAGCTTAGTCCTCTGAACTTTTAACAGGTTTTGAAGTTGATGATCTCAAGGTTCTACCTGTCTTGTACCCTATTAACAAATCTGATAATATAGTCGGTCGTGCAAGGCCGTGAAGATATTTATACACTAATAAAAGGAGTTTAAAATCAATTCTGTATTGTACTGGGAGCCAATGTAAATGGACCAGTGATGGAGTGATGTGTTTCCCGTTTTTTAGTGTTAGTTAGTAATCTCGCTGCAGCATTTTGTACCTTTTGTAGCCTTGAATATTATGCTTGACTAATACCCTTATATAAAGAATTGGCAATAGTCTAGTCTTGAGGATATAAGAGCATGGATTGCAATTTCAAGGCTCTTATATGTCAAAGATGATTTCATTTTAGCCAAATTTCTCAAGTGAAAAAACTTGACTTGACCACAATAATTTACCTGTGTGCATTCAATTTCAGTGCGCTATCAATATAAACCCCCAGTTTTTAACACAATCTTTCACATATAATGACAGTGATCCAAAATTGAACTCTGCTGCGCCTTTGGTTCCCTCTAGGGCCAAACACTACAAACCGCTGTCTTTTTTTCTTTGAGGTATAAAAAATTACACGCAAGCCATGATTTAAGATCAGACAGGCACGACATTAGAGATTGCACATTATTTCCATTTTGTAACGGTAATATATTTGCAAGTCATCTGCATAACAATGAAATGTATGTCATACTTCTTAAAATGTCTCCTAATGGGTATGCATGAGAAAAAAGCATAGGGGCTAGGATAAGAGCCCTGTGGAAGAGCATAGGGGCTAGGATAGAGGCCTTGTGGCACCACATTTTATGAGTGTATGTCGATCTCGATGTGTACTGGCCCAGTCTCACTGCCATGGTTCTGGCAGTCAGATAAGACTTAAACCAATTTAGGGCCTTCCCCTGAATCCCTACATAGCCGTGAAAGCATTATGATCTATTGTGTCAAAGGCCCGCAGTTAAAGTCCAATAAAAACTAACACTGCTGAATCACCAGCATCCACCGTCATCAGCAAATCATTGAACACTTTTTACAAGAGCAGTCTCTGTGGAATGATGCTTCTTAAAACCAGACTGATAAACTTCACCAATTTACTCTGTTCTAAGTATACATGTATTGATTAAACACTACTTTTTCTAAAATTTTTTGACATGAATGAAAGATGAGAAAACCGGTCTAAAATTGATCAAGTCAGTTTGATCTAAGTTAGGTTTTTTTAATATAGGTTGCACCAAGGCCTGCTTCAGCATACTTGGAAAAGTACCTGTGTTCAACGCTTTTATTCACAATCTATACTAGAGTCCAATAACCTCAATGTTTTCTTTAAAAAACCACGGAGGAAACAAAATGCTACACTACACTACAACAAAACACTACAAAATGAAACCATGATTACTACAGTGAACATGGTTTAACTTGATATTATAGTAAAACCATAGTAACTACAATATAAAATCATGGCCCGTACCTCACTACAAAATTAACCATGATTTACTACAGTATTTGCAGTAAAATCCATACGCTAAAAAATCATTCAGAGATCCTAGTAAATGTCACTAATAATACAATACATTCAATTAAACATCAAATTTACTAGAAAGACTGAAATAGTATTTTCTTGTAAAATGTAGTGAAGTGTGCAGTGTAGTTTGGACCCCCACCTATGACTTTACCACGTTTTGTAAAACCATAAAAAAAAAAATAAAAATCTTTACTAAGTAAGACTTTTAACCTGGGAGAAATAAAATGTAAACGATCATCAACGATATTTTGAAGTCAAGTTTGGACCCCATTGACTTTCATTGTATGGACCAAAAAAAAAAAAATCTTTACAAAAGATCTAAAAAATGTACATGAGGAAGAATAAATGATGACTTTGGATCTAAGTTCTTTGAATAAATGATGACTTTGGATGATTTTTGGTTTTTGGTTTTTGTCGTCTGATTCTTAGGATGTTCTTTGGTTTTATAATGATGTCTTCAGTCAGCTCTGATTAAACGAATGGAATACTTTCATCCACAGTGGTCCTGATGAAGAACACGCTCTGATGTTCCTCATGTGATTTGACATTGTGGATGTGTTCAGACGTCATTCTCTCGCTCCAGATGAATTATTATCAGGCTTTAATGTCCCTGGAGAGCGTTCAGAGGCATGAAAGCACAGAAACACAGCGGCTCGACCTACAAACATCATCTGACCGCAGAGAGTCCTGAAGAACGGCAGAGCCACAGCCAATCAGCAGCGAGCGGCTCAGTGTCACACACACACACACACACACACACACACACACTCTCATTATCTGAGTGCTCTGCTGTCTGTCTGTCGTTCAGGATAAACAGGATTCTCTGGTTTTGCTCTCTGTCCTGAAGGCATTAAATCAGTTTCACGGCTGCATGTTTAGCTCTCTGCATGAGGACAGCACAGAGACGTCTGCTGATCCACGAACAGCTAGTTAGGAACACTATAACCTAACACTAACCCATAAACTAACCCCAACAGAAAAAAAAATATTTTCACAATAAAAAAATTCTTTATATTTATATCACTTTCACAGTTTCTTTTTTGTCAAGTTTAGTCCACTTTTGTACAAATTTGTCTCCAAGTCCTCTGCTGCTCTTCAGTCATTTCTGACCGAAACATTTTATTTATTTTGTTTATGATTTTTTATTTTATTTATTCATTTACACACGCACACACTTTGGTTTTTTATTTTATTTATTTTTTATTTATTTTGTTTATGATTTTTTATTTTATTTATTCATTAATTGTCCTGAAAGAAAACATAGTCACACTTGTACTGTTTTGTGGTCCAAAATGAGTGCATTGGAAACAAATAGGAAGTGAATTTCATCTTTAGATGTTTTCATCGCCTTGCCTGAAGTTTTACTACTTGTTCCAAAATGTTCAGAGAACTTTCAAAAGTAATGTTCCCATAACATTTGCAAAATATGAAATGGAATGTTCCTTTAACATCTGTATAGTGGAAAAGTTTGTGTGCGCCCAAACAAATCTGACTGAAAGCTCTCTCTCTCTCTCTTTTTTTTTTTTTTGGTGATATCAACCTCAAATTTGGAACACGACTTGTTTAGATTTATGGCTTTAAGTTTCTCACATTTTTAGAGTAAAACATGGTTATAAATAAATATATATTTAATAAAATTTAAATATAGTATTTGTCCATATTTCATAATAATAAACCTATTTTTTTTAACTTTCACTTTTAAAAAAAAAAACCTTTTTATATTTCTGCCAAGTGTCTTCTTTTAAAAACAGACCAACCTTAGTTTGTGCAAAATAAGTCTGCGCTCCAAATCATTTAGAATTTTGATAATTCCCCTAATTTCCCTAAAAATACAAAATATTAAATAAAAAACACTATCAAAGTAAAATATAGTACATTGACTTCATTTAAATAAAAAATCTGACTGCCGCACCAGAGGGTGAAGTAACCTAAAATCTGCTTCTCTGAAGAAGATAAACATCAAAACAAAATGTTTTTGTGTTTAGAAAAATATCTTGTTTTCCATTATCTCATGTTATCTCATAGATGTATCTTGATGTAAGAATATTCAAAGGAATTTTCTAAGTGAGGAAGTCTTAGTGCTTCAACTATTTGTCAACCCATCAGCGTGTGATGAACCAGCACTAACCTGCACCTCCACAGAGCGGATCATTACAGTCACTGTACAGTACTGCTAATACATGATCAATATATAATAGAGCCTCATTACATGTCATTATCATTCATCGCATGTTCAGTGTTTGCTGTGTCTGTCATGTGGTGATTGTGTCATTCATCATGTGTTCTGACTCTCTCTGGACTCTCAGAGATCAGGACGTTCCCGGCTGGATGTTTTTCTCACACGTCTCGTAACTGAGCCTGAAGAGCCGCAGATCGACTCACGTTTCACACCAAACAGCAGCGGATGAATCTAGTGTCACACGGTGATTCTGTGCTGCTGCTTCTCTTTGTTTCTCTTCATCAGAGCAGCGCCTGAGGGTGAGAGTCGATCAGGATCTGCTGTGTGTTCCTCTCACGCTGCTGGGTCACTCACAAACCTCACAAACTTCTCAGCATGACCAGTTTCACCTGAGATTTAAACCCAGATTACAGGAGGGCACAAATGACTTCAGAGAGATGGCAGCAGCATCATGTTATTTTGACACAGAGATTGGTAGGTGTGTTGACTTGATCAGTCTTTGTTGCATCATATGCCAATGGTGACGGTTCAAAAATGGGAAAAATGCACTTTTTGTGTTCTTTTTCCAAAGTTTGCATGCCTGTATTTAAGGCCCTGTATTGTTCCTTTCCAGAAAATACTGTTTGCAGTTTAGCTTCAAAAGCAGGTAAACTGAATAAAATCCTTTTTTTTAATATCCCTGAAACTGATTCAGATATAGAATCTTTTGAATACACTATTGAGAACAAGTTAATGTGCCTCAACTTGACCATGTTAGTGCATTTTTCGCACTCAGACACACGTTCAATGCAGTTGTTCTGATAAAAGGAAACAAGCTAAATTTCTAATTTCAACATTATTTGTTCTTCAGACATTCCTTCTTTAAATACAAGAAGTATCAACTGTATGTAAGTGACCTACAATTGTTTTTTAACCACTGAAAATAGGTAAAATTGAACAATGTGCTCATGGAGCCACACTGAGATCTCAATATCTCTGGAACAGAATCATACAGGGTCTTAAAAACAAATATTTCAGGTTATGAGTAACCAGAAACTAAAAGGTTGTTAAGATATCTTTAATACTTCTTGAGCTGCAGACTTTGGGAAAAGAACACAAGAAGTGCTTTTTTCCTGTTTCAAAGGTTGTTAAGATGTCTTTAGTATTTTCAAGTTGACAGACTTTACTAACACATCTACCAATCTCTGTCAAAATAACGTGATGCTGCTGCCATCTTTCTGAAATCACTTTTGCCCTCCTGTAATTTAACTTTAAATTTCAGGTAAAAATTGTCATTTTGACCCCTTTCTCCAAGATAGTGGATAACTCATTTATTTCTCAGTTTCTCTCAGGGTTTATTCATGGTGTTTCTAAAGCTGCTCTGAAACGCTCTGTGTTGTGAAAGGAGAGGACGCTGACTGAACGCTCGTCTGTCTCTCAGCAGGTACACAGACAGAATCCATCAGGACACAATCATTTCACAGAGGAACATCCCACACACGAGGTCCATCTGCACACCAGCACACAGTCCCATTACAAACACAATCACTGAGCACGTGTGTGTGTGTGTGTGTGTGTGTGTGTTTATGTGTGTTTGATATGAGGGTGATTTAAATTCAGAGCAGATATAGGAAATATTGGATTACACTGCAAAATTTATAATGAATATTTTTTGGTCTTTTTGTATTTTGTTTTTTTCTTTTCCATTTCAAACATCTAAATATCCTTAAAACAAGTTACATTTACTGGAGAAGCAAAATGACAGAAATTTAAGTCTTGATTTCTGAAAAATGTATTTGAAAAAAAAAAGAGTTTATAATTACCACTCTGGTGTATTTTTTTTTTTTTTTTTTACTTCATTGGAACGTTATTTAACTTGGTAAAGGATTTAGCAGTTTTTATGTGAACACACACACACACACACACACACAGAGACACACACACACACACACTCATACAGAGACACACAGAGAGACACACACACACAAACACACACACACACACTCTCACTCAGACACACACACACAGACACTCACACAGAGACACTCACACACACACACACACACACACACACACACACACACACACACACACACTCTCACACAGAGACACACAGAGAGAAACACACACACACACACACACACACACACACACTCAAGCGCGCGGCCGATGACCTGGATACGCTTCAGTCTCTCAGGACGTCAGGTGAGATTCTACTCACACACACACACACACACACACACAGATCTCCCAGAATCCTCTCTGCCTATGTGTGTGTGTGTGCATGATGTAACAGTGCTGTAACTCCATCATATGTGTAACACTACAATATAATATTGAATCAGTCAGAGGTGCAGTGACAGGGTAACACTACAATATAATATTGAATCAGTCAACTGAACAAATTATAACTGAACAAACCTTACAGATTTCAATAACAGCACATTATTGACATTAAAATCAGTCATTTGTAACCATTTACCATCATGCCTCCATCAATATTAATGTTTTTAAAGTTTTTTTTTCATACAAGTTTTTGTAAGTTTTAGATAGTTGATTCTGATATTTTATATGACTGATCACAGCAAGCTGTTGAAATTAACTCAACGTGACTGTATCAATTCTTATTTTGTGATTTTTGTATGTTGTAAAAAATGTGGACGTGAAGAAGAAACTAACTACAGTTTTATTATTATTGCATTTAATATGATTTAGTATGCTGGTAAGTTTGATTTCTGTGATCATCTATATCTACGTGTACAGATCTATCTGAAGTTTGATGTGTTTGTTATTAAATGTATGCGTTCACACTAGGACTCGTGATAATTCATCATACACACACTGTACCTGAACGATGACTGTATCTCCTTTGACGAGCTCGTTAAAGCTCATTTGTATTCTCATGTCTTTATTGATTTGTGTTTACTTCAAGTATTGATTAAATCATTTCTCTATCCACCAATGATTCGCGTCCAGCTTTTGTCTGCTGACTCCATCTGCATCAAAGATTTTTTACTAGGTTCATTTATTTTGTTGAACCTGAATGAGAAATATGTTGGTAACAAAATGATGTTGTTGACCTTAAGAGTTTGTTAAAACGTTCCAAATCTGAACAAACAATCTTACGTTGAACAATGTGCCTGTTCCCATCATGCATTGCAGCTTGAAATGTTATGTGGTTCCTGTTATTAAAACGATGATTGCTTTACGGTTTCCTGGTTTAATTTACGCTGCTGCTGTGGGCTTTCTGTCTACGGCTCAGAGA
>NC_056585.1:29873423-29875923 GCF_018340385.1 Cyprinus carpio | reverse complement strand
CACACACACACTCAGGCAAACACACACTCACACACCAGACACACACACACACACACACAGAGACACACACAGACACACACACACACACACACACACACACACACACACAAGCACACACACAGACACACATACCCACACACACCCACACACACACACAAGCACACACACACACAGACACACACACACACACACAGAGACACACACACACACACAAACAAACAGAGACACACACAGACACACCACACACACTCACACACACACACTCACACACACACAACACACACACACACACACACCACACACAGATACACAGACACAGACACAGACAGACACACAGACACACACAGACACACCACACACACACACACACACACACACACACACACAGACATACACAACAAAACACACACTCACACACACACACACACACACACACACACACACACACAACACCACACACACAAACACACCACACACACACACACACACACACAGACACCCACACACACACACACACACACATATACACGCACAGAGACACACACACAGACACACAAACACACACACAGAGACACACACAGACATACACACTCACACACACACACACACACACAGACACACACACACACACAGACACACAGACACACAGACACAGACACACGCAGACACAGACACACACACACACACACACACACACACACACACACACACACACACACAGACACACTCAGACACACACAGCCTTTCTTTAACATTTGAAAGGATACTATGGCAAAGTTATGGCTTTCCTTATTCAAATTGATATTTTTTTTTTCATGAATTTATGGTTGAACTGAAGAATGAGAGCTGTATCATACACTTGGAGAATTATGAGCTATATCACCGGTTATCAACACTAGGGGTGTGACAATACACTTAACCCACGAGATGAAACAAAATACAGATACTCGGTTCACTAAAACAAGACAATATTTTAATACTATTTTTAAGAAATTTTCAATGACAAAACATTTGTCTTTGAATTTTGAAATATTTGAACTAATCTAGGGCTGTAACTAATCAATATTTTTGTAATCAAGTAATCTACTGACTATTTTGACAACTGAGTAATCTGATATTTTTTAGTAACACAAGTAGACCTAAGTGAAAACCAGGCTTTAGTATGACTATTTATATAAACTAACGATGAGGCAATAATAATTGGCTCAAATAAAGTATCAAAACCAAGTAATTACATGGTTTTATTGAGCAACACTGTTAAAATACATAATGTAATGTTCCTATACATAACATGAACATAACTATCTTGAGTACTCAGCTGTTTATGTTGGTAAACTCACAGGTGATATTTTTCTTGATTTTTCCAATTTTTTTAGTTGACCGATATTTACTTTTAGATAAACTTCATGCTATTGGTCTTTATGAAAATTCAATTAGGTATTTTAATTCATCCTTGCATGATAGAAAACAGTGTGTAGTATTAAATGGGAATAAATCTGATTTTACGGTTCAAAAAAGAGGTGTCCCCCAAGGTTCAACATTAGGACCAGATTTTCCATAATTGTAAAGTTCAACTTTATGCTGATGACACCATCATATATTTATCTAATATTTACAAATTCAGTTATTTGTTTATTATGATTTTTTTATTTGGATTTTAATATTTTACAAGATTGGTTTTGGATAATAAATTAGTACTTAAGTCGTATGTTTTTTGTTTTTAGTAGGGTTTTTAAAATCTAAAATTTCTTCTTGTGTTATATCATGTAAAGACGTTTCTACTTTGCAGTAGTTGATGCTATAAATACCTTGGAGTATGGCTTGATTCTGAACTTTCCTTTAAATCACATATTAATCATATTCTACGTAAAATTAATTTTGGAATTAGTACTTTACATCAATCTAGAAATTTAGTGTTTGTAAGAGACTTGCTTCTCAACTTACACTTCCAGCCTTTGATTATTGTGTTGTTGTTTATCAAACTGCATCAAAATTAGATCTTGCTCCACTTAACACAGTATATAATAGACTCTGCAGATTTGTTTTGGGATGTTCCTTTTATACTCGTCATTGTATAATGCACTCCATCTTTGCACACAAGACGACATATTCATTGGCTTCCATTTCTTTTCAAATGTAATTATTTTAAATATCCTAGTTATTTACAACATTTTGCACCATTTTTTTTTTCAAACTATCAGGTTCGGCATTCTGTTCAGACCTATTTTTTTGTTCCTTATGTCATAAAAAAAAGAGCTTTTATATTTAAAGCCCCCATTGACTGGAATAATTTACCTGCTGATATTCAAACTATTACATCATTTAAGATGTTTAAGCAAACTTTGTTTTCATATTTTGCTTTTTTTTTGTTTGTGTTTAGTTTTGTTTATGAATGTATTGTTAATTTGTGTTTTGTTTTGTTTTATGTTATGTTGTGATTGTGATACGATGTATTTTGGGACCCCATCGAAAATGATATGTTACATCTCAAGGGGTTAAT
>NC_056585.1:29865923-29868423 GCF_018340385.1 Cyprinus carpio | reverse complement strand
TTGAATGATGGACTTATAAAATTACATTTAAATTAAATTAAATGTATGCATTTAGCAGACGCTTTTATCCAAATCGACTTACAGTGCATTCATGCTATCAATTTTTACCTATCATTTACCAAATTATCAGATAAAATATCAAAACAGTGCCTTTCTTTTTGTTTTTTATAAATTTTACCGACCCCAAACTTTTGATTCATAGTTTATCACAGTTTCCACACAAATATTGTGCAGCACAACTGTTTTCAACATTGATAATAATCAGAAATGTTTCTTGAGCAGCAAATCATCATATTAGAATGATTTCTGAAGATCATGTGACACTGAAGACTGGAGTAATGATGCTGAAAATACAGCTGCACATCACAGAAATAAATTACACTTTAACAGAGATTCACATAGAAAACAGATGTTTTAGATTCTAATGATATTTTACTATTTTTTTTTTTGATCAAATAAATGCAGCCTTGCTGAGCAGAAGAGACTAACAAAGACCAGAACATCTGCAGACTCACCTGTCCAAGGATCTCAGGCAGTCCGAGCACCTGCCCGATGAAAACGCCCAGACAGATGAAGATGGAGTGAAACTGACCGATGGAGCCGCGCACCTGCCGAGGAGAAATCTCCCCCAGATACATGGGCAGCACGCTCAGAGACACACCTGACACACGGACAGGGCATGCGTTTATTATCTTTTCCAGACACTCATTCGGTGCTAGCAATGTTTATTTCTGTGCACCACGCTGTATTCCACATGTGGAAGAATATGTTGTGTTTTTGGGAATGGTGTATAAAAGTTAGAAAGTAAGTATTTTTATTCTTATGAACTGAATCCCTTCACTGATGTTTGTGATATAGACTGAGATATAAACGAGATCTCATGTCTAATGAGCTCATGTGCTGTTTTACTGTGACTGAGTATCTGATTATCTGACACTTTCTGTAGCAGCCAATCAGGACTGACCTGAATCCATGCCGATGATAAACCGACCAATGATGAGCATCTCAAAGGATCCGGCCGTCTCTCCCAGAGCCAATAGGAGCGCAGCGATCAGAGCCAGACCGTTATTAGCCAGAAGAGTTCCTTTCCTACACATTATCATCATCATCAAAAATGACTATATGAATATGTGTATAAAGTGAATATGAGCTAAATATGAATAAATACTGACAGCTGTAGACTAGAACTAGAACAGAAGATGACAGTCAGACCCCTGAAATCTCTTTATGAGCAACAAAATGAGAATCTCTGACTCTGAGGAAAGCATCATACTGTAATATCTGCCTCATCTACACTCCCGAAGACCACCAAGACAGGACGAAAACACCTAGCAACCGCACACAACACCCTAGCAACGGCACACTGATGCCCTAACCAGCACACACACACACACACACACACACACACACACACACACACACACACACACACACACACACACACACGGCAGCAGTCGCTGGTTTTGACAGAGGTCTGTGCTGCTGTTGATCTGAATTATTCCACAGCGCCGCGCAGACGCTGATGATCTCTGACAGCGACAGGCCGGTCTCCATGACGACCGCGCTCCGACAGCACCTGAGCACAGCTAATAATGATCGTCATAACCATGAGCAATAATTAAAATAAACATGGTCAGAAAAAAAACATGAGATATTTGATTAGTTTAGCTGTATGTCATGTGACCAATAACCAACATCTGAATGTGTTGATAAATGTGTTGTTATTGAAATATTAAACCAATTGATATATTAAAAATATTAAATTAGTAAATTTAAAATGTAAAATAATAAATCATTTAATCATTGACTGATATCAGAGAACCGTGAGCATGTGAATGTGTTGTTAAATTATTTAAGCTCAAGCTCAAGTAAACGGTTTTTAAAATCCCTGTCCTGAAATGTAATAAATGTCCAGACTTTTCTCTCTGGTTTTCTAGAATAAAAGGAGAGTTTAGTGTAAACATACAGCAGGACTGTTAGTGCTGAAAGACGGTCAGATCTGATAACATCCTGCAGCGACGCCCCGAGACAACGCTCCTCTGGAGTGATAAATCAGCGGTGTGTGTGTGTGTGTGTGTGTGTGTTTATATGAGTGTGTGTGTGTTTATATGAGTGTTTGTGTGTGTGTTTTTATATGAGTGTGTGTGTGTGTTTATATGAGTGTTCGTGTGTGTGTGTGTGTTTATATGAGAGTGTGTGTTCAGTTTATCTGTGACTGGCAGGTTTTCTGGGGCTTCTCTCTGTAAATCCGCTCTGTGTTTGTGAGCTTCAGTCGTATCCGTCACCTGTCAGCAGATCCACTGATCCGCACGCTCAGGTTCAGCTGTGTGCTCCTGCTGTTAACTCTATAAGATCCGGAGTTTCTCGCAGCTCTGGATTTAAACACGGTCTGCAAACATTCCACAGGGATTTCAGTCCAGTGTCTAGTAAATCACACGCTGCTATTTTGGACACACGCTGTTCCACTTCAGTCCAAAGTTGTGTGAGTGTGTGTAATTTT
>NC_056585.1:29850923-29858423 GCF_018340385.1 Cyprinus carpio | reverse complement strand
GTTTCATCTCAGTGGCCCCGCGATAACCTCCCCGTGCTGATTTGTGTCGTATCATGTGTCAACAAAAAGCAGAGATATTAGAGTCCTGCACGGGCCTCAATCTTGGCCCTATCCCGGCCTGTGACTGACAGCTTATCAGAATTCTCGACCCGAGCCCATCTTTTTTCCCACCTTCTGCCAAAACAGCTTATATAGTGTTTCAGCTACTAAAATAGTTCAGTTTTGTATGAAAGGGCAAAGTGATTATATTTAGTTATCATTATTTTATTAAGTTAATTAATTTATTAATTTTAAACGTGTGAAGCATTTTGTCTTTGTTAAATTTAAGTTTCTGTTTTTTAAAGTATCGAGACCAAGCGGCCAGCGGCAGACAGTAAGTTGATCATAGCCTATTTGATCAATTTAGCCTTCTCAAATCATCATGACTTAAAATAAAATAAAATCTACAGATATAAAACAGCTCAAGCATATCACAATGTTAGGCTAGTTTAAACACTATAAATGTGTGCTGTAAGAGAAAGTACCGCCGCTCCTTATACGCAGAGTACATGGGGGGGGGGGGGGAACTTTCAGTCTATATTAATATTAACACATGCATTTACATAAATACACATATAAACATGAACATATATACATAATTATAAAAAATGCATTTAACTGTGAACACAGTATTCACGCCGAGAAAAGAAAAAGTAAAAATCCCAAGATGAAGCTTGTGCGTCCCTTTCAGGTACGTTAATAATCCTGTGAAACATTTTTGCTGTTGACATTAATAACGTTTATTAACGTTGCCTGGCTCTGATGTCTCTAAAGTGGTTAAACATAAAATATAATTCGTTTAGGGTAAATCTTAACAGGTAATCTTTAGTTTTTATTCTATTTATATTTTAAAATGAAAATAGGCAATGTTTGATATAATATTTTGTTTCATTGTAATGTATGTACGTTCCCTGAACTACATTTTTGCGACTATTGATATGTTTAAATGAAAACGAAAAGGGGCAGTGGTGTTTAATATATTTCGTCTTATTGCAAATACAGTGAGGAAAATTACAGTAGCAAAGGCAAGCTGACAGATGTTGTCAAGTACGCTGCTGTTTGCGGAATTACCGGACTTGTGTCCCGTCCGCCGGAGTTCACACTCCAGAGTCGAACTTGAGAAATCCGAACTACCGAGGATGCAAGTGCGAAATTTGCGTACTTGGTATTGAAACGCGCGCAGACCTACGTCACCAGACTATTTGCCTGTTACTCTCGGTACATTAGACCACAGTGGAAACGCAGACAGACAGCAACAGGTCTGGGGGGAAAAAGTTCCTGGGAAATATTGTTCCTGGGAAATATTGTTCCAGGTTATTTCGGTGGAAAAGCGGCTTAAGGAAAACTGGGGAACAGGCTAACTGAAAACCCAATGAAAACCAGGACAAAAACTAAACATAACCCTAACAGTTATTCCCTATTTACTTGTTCTTAAAAATTATTTCTCTTCTTTTTTTTCTGTCTTTCTTTGCACTGTGTAAGCTTCTGAAAACAAAGTTTTCGTATGTGTAAACATACCTGGCAATAAAGCTCATTCTGATAAAAAATAATAGAAAACACACCGACAGGAAAACAAACACGTGTGAGAGAGAGAAAGACCATAAAACAGCTCTCTCTCTGAGTCATGTATAACTGAATGATTAACACACACACACACACACACACACACACACACACAGGGCTCAGACAGTGCGAGCATTTCACTTGCATTTGCGACTAAAAGTGTGCCAACTGGAAAGTGTATTTAGGAGCATAAGTGTGAAAAATAATTATTAAACATCCTTATTTACACTGTAGCCTATAACAAATGGATTATTTTCTTTGGTTTATTTATGGATAAACAGCGATACAGCCTCATATGATTATTGAACTTTAAAAAGGCCACGATTTAATGTAAATAGCACAGATGAAAGCAAATGCGGAGCGAGTGAAAGGGACGCGCTGAATGAAGCGCACATGCGGCACTAGAGGGCGCTGCCGGAGGCAGAGATGCAGCCGTTACCCTGGTAACCCTGTAAACAAAGCTGCTACTTTGTTTCAAACAGTCATTTAGACATTTATATTCGCTTAAGACTTCACCATAGCACCAAATAATTCATACTTAAAGACGGTCTTAAAGACCATACTTAAATGAGCTACTAGATTTATTTTCAAACTTATTTATTTATATAATTATTGTATATATATATATATATATATATATATATATATATATATATATATATATATATATATATATATGCACTGTTTTCTTTCAAACCAAAGCGTAAATACACTTAAATACATATCCTTTTGGCGCGTCTGACACAGAAGAGCGTACGCCGCCTGCGTTCTGCTCAGAATTGTCAAAATGGCACTACGCTGATTTGGAGAGACACAGAGGAGACAAATTGTTGAATAAAGTTGTTATTTTTGTTTTCTTCGTGTACAAAAAGTATTCTTGTCTCTTCATAACGTTAGGGTTGAATCACTGATGACAGATGGAGTATTCTGATGATGCTTTCCTGGACCTTGACACTGTTATTTATTTGGCAGTCTATGGGACAGTCTCAAGCCTCCCGGTTTTTCATCCAAAATATCTTAAATTGTGTTCTGAAGACGAACGAAGCTTTTACAGGTTTGGAATGAGGGTAAGTGATTAATGACAAAATTTTAATTTTGGGATGGAGTATCCCTTTAACAGGTTCCATTAACATTAGTTAACATGAAATAACAACGACTGCATTTATTAATCTTAATTCATGTTAATTTCAACTTTTAATAATACATTATAAAATCAAAAGTTGTGTCTGCCAATATTATTCAACTTAGCTAACATTAACTAACAATAAATAGTTGTATTTTTATTAATCAATGTTAAAAAATAATATTAAGAATGGCAAGAATTAGTTAATGCACACTGTTAGTTAATGTTAACCTGCTTTAACTGAAGATAAACTAATGGGACCTTATTGTAAAGTGTTTCTGTCACACTACAGTGTGTGTCAATCCAAAAGGCACAAAACGACGCAGAAGAGTTCAATAGGTTTAATAACTCCAAGGAAGAGGGCAAACTCCACACATAAACAGACAAGATCTGACGACTGACAGAGACGAGGGGAGTATAAGTACACAGAAGGTAACAACATAATTAATTAAGGGCAGGTGAAACAAATCCAATTAAGACACATGAGGAGAAAACTCTCTCACACTGAGCACATGGGGAAGGAAACACAGTCCATGGGGGGTGTGACAGTTACCTGCTGCTCTTTCATTCATTTGAACTTTACTCTTTTGCACTCTATTCTTGAAACACTTGTTTACTTTATATTTTTTGTATATATATTTTCTTTAGTAAAAGAACTTTAATAAAGTTATTTAACCTGTTAGCAGGACAACTTTTTTTTACATTCTAAATTATATACCGTAATAAAAGCTTCAATGACTATTGTGAAAATTTGATACTGTCACATACCTAATCTACATACAGTTTAATAGGACTATAAATTATTACATAACTAGCCTATTAAATAGAGTCGGAAGCAAAATTATTTAAAAACCTTGTGTAGTTTCTGTATTCGGATCAATTAAATAATTGTGAAATTTCTCTATATATCCCCTTATTATGCTAAAACACAGAATTTGAAAAATTTGCATTGCACCCCTAAATTGTTTTAATGTGCTCCTTGGGAAGAAGGTAAGTGTTCAATCACTCTGTACAGGAGACATGAAGCATTGAACGCACCACTGAAACTCATTAGTTGCTCTTAACGCAAGTTAATTAGTGATATTTTACTCTACACCTGTCTGAAATGCCACTGAAGAAAGCAAGCGCACAAACCTCCTGCTGCTCTGATTGGTCGATCGGGTCGGAGCCTCAGTGCTGAGCTGCAGACGGCGGACGCATGGCAGTGAATGCACAGCGCTCACAGATCTCACTCGCTCATAAACACACACACACACACACACACACACACACACACACGCACACACACACACACACACACACACACACACACACACGCTCTCTCTCTCTCTATGTGTGTGTTTGTTTAACCTTAAGGACGAAGTCCAACAAAAGCAGCACCAGCTCGTCATGTTTCAGCGACCTGCTGTGAGCTGGTCTCAGATCAGATCTCTGTATATCTGAGACAGGCAGGTGCTGGTTTTGGAGGTTTAATGTTTTGACAGATTATTAACCGCTTTTCCACCATCAGGCCGAACGGTTCTCTTTGCTTAACCGTTCCATTCCGCGCCGATCCGATCCGGGCCAGTCAGCACGGATACGGTTTTATTTCCCGCTGTGGTGCTGATAACGGAGCTCTCTGGAATGTAATACAAACGCTCAGTCGTTGCCTTGGTAACGCAAGTGTAATATAAACAGCGATATGGACGATGATCAGATATTTCATACTTCGTTAAATAACAGAAAAAGGGACACAATTTTTCTTTTGGAGCTTTAATAGATTAAGGTAAGTTAATTCTTTAAAAATCTCAACTTACATTAACATGTAGGTTTCACTTCTACAGTGCGTTACTGTGATTGGCTTTTTGTTCGTGTTTAACTCTTTTCTGTCATTGGATTTCATTTGTATTTATGTTAAAGCCAAATACTACAATTATTCTCACACTCTAATCAGTTAATTAACTCAAAACACCTGCAAAGGCCTTTAAATGGTCTCTCAGTCTAGTTCTGTAGGCTACACAATCATGGGGAAGACTGCTGACTTGATAGTTGTCCAAAAGACGACCATTGACACCTTGCACAAGGAGAGCAAGACACAAAAGGTCATTGCAAAAGAGGCTGGCTGTTCACAGAGCTCTGTGTCCAAGCACATTAATAGAGAGGCGAAGGGAAGGAAAAGATGTGGTAGAGAAAAAACTGTACAAGCAATAGGGATAACCGCACCCTGGAGAGGATTGTGAAACAAAACCCATTCAAAAATGTGGGGGAGATTCACAAAGAGTGGACTGCAGCTGGAGTCAGTGCTTCAAGAGCCACTACACACAGACGTATGCAAGACATGGGTTTCAGCTGAGCACTCCTTGTGTCAAGACACTCTTGAACAACAGACAGCGTCAGAAGCGTCTCGCTTCAAAAAGGACTGGACTGCTGCTGAGTGGTCCAAAGTAATGTTCTCTGATGAAAGTAAATTTTGCATTTCCTTTGGAAATCAGGGTCCTAGAGTCTGGAGGGAGAGAGGAGAGGCACACAATCCACGTTGCTTGAGGTCCAGTGTAAAGTTTCCACAGTCAGTGATGGTTTGGGGTGCCATGTCATCTGCTGGTGGTGGTCCACTGGTGTTTTCTGAGGTCTAAGGTCAACGCAGCCGTATACCGGGAAGTTTTAGAGCACTTCATGCTTCCTGCTGCTGACCAACTTTATGGAGATGCAGATTTCATTTTCCAACAGGACTTGGCACCTGCACACAGTGCCAAAGCTACCAGTACCTGGTTTAAGGACCCTGTTCTTAATTGGCCAGCAAACTCGCCTGACCTTAAAATGGAGTGGTTAGTTAAGCCCAGGCCCGGTTCTAGATGGAGGTAAATCCCCTCAAATGAAAGCAAAAGCACCCTCAACTGAACATCTGCCAAACTGTCCAGTGCGCTTTACAACGTGTTTTTGCAGTGTTGAGCAACGTAGCCAATCACAGACATATCGCTGTTCTGCGCGCTCGTGAATCATCTCAGCACTAACAGAGTGCAGATGCAGTTTAGACAGCTTCACTGATTATAACAGAACTTTGTGAGATCGCGATGAGCTAAGATGAGTGATGCTTGTTGTTAGTGATTATACAGGGAGAGCTCTTTGCGTGCTTATAGGCTATAATCCATTCAGAATTTGTATGAAACTTTTGTTTTTCAGACACATACAAGCTGCAAAGATTCAGGAATGACATCTGCATGCATTTATGCTGGATTCACTCTCGAAATACTGACACAGTGATAACCATAGCATTTGACGGGACAGAAGAGCACCGTCAGTGATTTAATTCTGGAACCGGGCCTGGCTAAGCCTCCAGTTCACAAACCAAAAGCATGGGTGAACTTTGAGATCGGCACATATCAGCCAATAATCTCATTTCCTGTAACAGAAAGTTCAGGAATTAATTATATGCGATTTATGATTGAATTTAGTCCCACCACTGAATTATTATTTTTTTCTTCTTCTTCACGTCTCGCCTTTGGTGGCAACAAGTCCAAAACAGATGAATTTCAAGTGATTGGATTTGGCAATTGGAAAAAAGCTCAAGGTCAATATATCTTTTAAATTATCGGCATGGACCGATATTTTGTTCTGTTTGACCGATAAGTTTCATAAGCTTTTATTTTGACAGCACTAAGAACTGCAGGACGATTTACATCCTTAATTTCAAACTCTACCATGATATAATCCAGTTAGTCATATTCATGTCATATTCACAGTGTACTGTATGTAAAATCAGAATTTGATTCCCAGTGCGTACAAACTTACCAGATTACTGAGCGCACTGCTGCTTACGGTGCTTACTTCCTTTGTAACTCACATTTTTAACTATTTCTTTCTTTGTGAAATATACCCTACACGGATTACAGAATCAAGAAACTGATGTTTATTTTACAGATTTATTTTTTTTATCCATTTCAAATAATTTTTTTCACATTGATTTATTTTGCAACACATTTTTCTAATTTAATAAATATGTAAAATCTAAATTTCACTGCTGCAATTGTAATGCATGTTACTTAAATGAAATATTCTAATATTTTATCGGCCATTGCCCACCCTGTTCTCTAAGATATCGTATTAGTATCGGTGGTCAAAAAATCCGTATTGGTTGATCACTCGTACCAATGTTTGTCTTTTGAGTAAATGATGACAGAATGACATGTTTTGTCCATTAACAGTATTTTAACATGAGTCTGATGATAATCGTGTGGTTTTTGATGACACACTGACACCTGAACCATCATTCAAACTCACAGAGGCTGTGTTCACAGGTGCGTCTCGTCCTCACAGTCCAGATTCAACATCAACACACATGACAGAAGATAAGCTTGTGCAATTCTCCAAGGACTGTTTATCTGCATGTCAGCAATCGGTTCATTCAGCAGAAGTGAAAGATCATGACGTGCCATAGTCCTAAAGGTGTGTTAAACACATGTCCTGATGAGACCTGAGATATATATTATATATATATATAGACAGCAGAGTAACTATAGAGCGCTTGTCTGCTGGTGAGTCTCATTGACCCTTTTTCCACAGAAGACTGTTGTTGTCTTGCAGTGTGACGTGACTGAGATTCTGATCAGTACTGAGATCTTTATCACTGACAGGCTGCAGATTTATTTTGGGTTAAATTTGGGTTAATTTTTTACATTAAATTTTTAACCCGAAAGTTGGGTTAGTCCAAATTTGACCCAAAGTTGGGTTGAAATAACCCAGAATTTTTTAGAGTATATTAATATCATACACACATAGCACTATCATCTCTAATAGTC
>NC_056585.1:29795923-29848423 GCF_018340385.1 Cyprinus carpio | reverse complement strand
CCATCTGTGTGTGTAACTCCTGAATGTGCTGCGTCTGTCCCTCACATGAGTCTCATTACTGTAATTCACTTCATATTCGTCCGGATCTCCATTCAGAGCTCAGATACGCTCGTCCTTCACAGAGAATGAATAAAACAAATCTGAATGTACTGATTAATCTCTCTGAATATCTCAAATCATGCACAATTCTTTCAATTCTACTTTTAAATTATTTAATAATTTTGGTCTGTTTTGTTTGAGTTTTTCAGTCCAGTGGACAGAAATCATCATGAATGCACACTGAAGAGTTTCTTTTATTACACTGTGTGTGTGTAGATCTCAGTCTGTAAAGAGTGTTTCTCTTACAAACAGTTGTGTTCCTCTCTATATTCTGAAGGTTTGTTCAGATTTCATTCACACTGATCTCTACAACATGTTACTCCTGAAATCATGCTGAGAATGTGTTTGTGTTCTGTCTGCTGACAGTATTTTCTGATTTATGATGAACAGAGAAACCTTTAAAATCAGACCAGAATAATAAACCTGACTTCATCCAGCGATCAGATTTATGTGCTGGAGATGAATGCAAATCTGTGCATAATTAATTAGATAATGGATCATTTGCATATTTAAACTTAACACTTCAGAAAACTTGTGATATAATAATCCCGTGTACTATGTACTTCAGCAGTGCTGAGCTGAGCTCTTCTTCGCTGGTGTGTAACGCGTGCCGTTGCGCCCTCTGCTGGTCGGTCAGGAGAGCCACACTTCCGGTGAAACCTGAAACTGTAGCGCAGGAAAGTTTCGTTTTTCAGGAATGTAAGCGAGTCTTACCTTCAGCAGTCCTCACAGCGACAGCATAGTGTTCAGGTTCAGGCAGTCTTGAGCGTCTTTAGTCAAACTTTTCAGCACGCAAACATGTTTGCTAGTTAACCAGTTTCGTGTCAGCGCGCTGGTTATTATAATCAAATCAAGACTCGTTTATTCCCGCGAGTCAGAAAAGATTCATCAGTGTTTCAGCACCCTCTCGCGCGCTTTAGTTCCGCTGCAGGTGAATCCGAGGCGCGCTGACGTCACCGAGGCGCTGTACTGAACACTGTTATTATTATTATCACTGATGGACACTCCACAAGACCGTGATAGCCACCAGCATCGTCAATCCTCACGAGTTTATATATATATATATATATTAAATATATGTACATTTATAACACTATACCTTGTATTGTATCACCTTTGCCTCAAATTACAAAAAAAGAAACCGGTTCAGGTTAATGTGAGGGTGTTTCTTTACCATGGTTCTCTCTTCCTTCTGCCGTTACCAGTCTCTCTTCCCTTTTATTGAAAGTCATGGAAACACTATCGTGGAGTTTTTCTGCTATTTCGCAATTCAAAAAAATGACGATTTCCGCTGTTGAGAAACCCGGAAATGTGAAAAAGCTCCATAATAATAATGATTATAATAATAAAAAGTGTTCCAGTGGAGTCGCTTGTTTACCCTTTATTTTTCTGAACCCATTGACAACATTTGTTCTTCTTTTTAGCATAAACTCACTTCATTATGATACACTTCTCAGAAAACAATACTTGATATATCTTGATTTAAGAATTATACTGAACAACAAGACACAAAATCCTGAGCAAGAAAACTTTTTTTTTCTTTTTTTGCATTTATGGGTTAAACTGCTTTTTGTGTGTGTGTGTGTGTGTGTGAATCAGTTTTAAGACAAACTGGACAGCAGAAAGTGCATAAAATGTGTTTTTATTATCATTATTAATATAATTATGAATCACATCCACCCAATGAAAGACAAAATCAGAGACATCCAATCAGAACGTAGTAAATAAACATCATGTGGGGTTTAGAAGAGAGCAAAATACTGTCTCTCACACACACACACACACACACACACAGGGTCTGTGATTAGTTTCTCATGAGTATTGCTCCCTAACGTCCCTCCTCAAGAAGGAAGAGTAGCTCACGGCCAATCAGGGTTCAGGAACACCTCGTGAACTCTGACCCCTGCGTCTGGAATGTCACATGACAGAGATTCTGGTCACATGTGTTTGAGTGTGTGCATGTGTGAGTGTGATTAAGTGTGTGCGTGTGTATGTGTGTGCAAGTGTGTGCGTGTGAGATTAAGTGAGTGTGTGTGATTGATTGAGTGTGTGTGTGTGTGCAAGAATGTGTGTGTGTGTGTGATTAAGTGAGTGTGCTTGTGATGTGCGAGTGTGTGTGTGTGTGCGCGAGTGTGTGATTAAGAGTGTGTGTTGTGAGTGAGTGTGTGTGAATGTGTGTGTGTGTGTGATTAAGTGAGTGTGCTTGAGTGAGTGTGTGCGAGTGTGTGTGTGTGTGTGTGATTAAGTGAGTGTGTGCGAGTGTGTGTGTGTGTGTGTAGCGTGCTTGCGAGTGTGTGATTAATGTGTGTGTGTGTGTGTGTGTGTGTGTGTGTGTAAGAATGTGTGTGTGTGTGTGAGTGCTTGAGTGAGTGTGTGTGCGAGTGTGTGTGTGTGTGTGTGTGTGTGTGTGTGTGTGTGGAGTGTGTGATTAAGTGAGTGCTTGGGTGTGTGTGTGTGTGAGTGAGTGTGTGTGTGTGTGTGTGTGTGTGTGTGTGTGTGTGTGTGTGATTAAGTGAGTGTGTGTGTGAGAATGTTTTGTGTGTGTTGTGTGTGTGTGTGTGTGAGTGAGTGTGTGTGTGTGTGTGTGTGTGTGTGTGAGAGTGTGTGAGTGTGTGTGAGAATGTGTGTGTGTGTGTGTGTGTGTGTGTGTGTGTGTGTGTGTGTGTGCGGTCAAGTGCTTGATGTCTGTCTGTCTGCGCGGTGACACTAAACACACATGACTGGTGTTTGTTGGTCAGCTGGTTTCCAGTGCAGAGAAACGAGAGCAGCAGTGATCTAACGACAGAAGGACAGAGGAAGAGCGACAGAAAGACAGCGAGAGCGAGACGGCCGTCTCTGTTCCTGTTGATCCCGGAGCCAGAGGCAGAGTTTAGTTTTTGAGGTTCCACTGTTTGACGCAGGCGTCGTGGGACGTGGTGACGAGTGTGTTGGGGTTGAGCCAGGCCAGACCGCTGACGTGATGCAGCCGATGGGCGTCTGAAACACACACACACACAGTCAGGGCAGGACTCGCTCTCATCCAGGCGCCGCACAGACGCTCGCGCTCAGTACCTGGTATTTTGATCCTCTTGTCGGGATCGCTGACGGTCCACACGTACACCATCATGTCCATGCCGCCGGTGGCGAAGCGCTCGTTATCAGGAGACCAGGACAGACACACCACCTTCGCGTGATGACCGTAGAACTCACTCTTCTCCTGAAACACATCCACACGAGTCACACACCAGCATCTGAGCATCTCTGAAGAATCATCTCACAGATTCTTGAAGAACCAGGATATGTGAGCATAGTTAATAAAACCCAGAAACGTTTCGTGGTTATGCTGAAATATGACATATTTAAAATAAAAATATGAAGTAAATCTGTGTCCAGTAAACTGCAGAAACAGGCATGTAGATAAATATTTGTTTAATTATGAAGGTGAAACCAGTTTACCGTGTATCCATCAGCGACGGTGAACACAGAGATGACCTTCTTCTCGTCCGTCACGGCCAGAAACGCTCCGTCCGGAGAGTACGACATGTCCGTCACAGGCCCCTGCACCTCCAGAACCTTCCCATCATCCTTCAGGGTGTTTCCCTGGACCGAGTACAGACGCACCTTCCCGTCCTGCAGACGCACAGCAGCATCACAGCTTTAAAAGGTCAGAGTGGGCGGTCCCTGACTGTGATTATGCTAATAGTCCAGGACTGAGTGGTGACTTACAGCTCCGCCCACAGCCACAGCTCCGCCCCCAGGGTGAACCGCTGTGGCTTCGGGCTCGTACCCGAGAGAGTCCAGCGTGAAGAGCTTCTTCTTGTCCTTCAGCAGCACCAGCTGCACAAACACACCTTCATTACTGCCCTCGAAGGCTGAACCCCATCAAACCCGTGTGTGTGTAGTCTGGCTCTAGGAGTCTGTAGAGCTCGTTTCGGGTGTTTTATGGTCAATCAGAATCTATTCACCCCCAGCCTCCCTTTTGTGTTTGACATTAAAAGCTGCTGTGAGATCAGATCGCCTCAAAAACATTTATGATGCATCAAATACTCATTTTCTGATGCAAAGCAAAAGATGTAAAATAAAATATAATATCTTTTTCCACAGCTTGCATTGCAGTTTTTAGAAGTATAGCCTACTTTATCTGCACCCATACAGCACACTCATATAAAGCCATATATGCTAGTAACACATTTTACAAATGAATGAAATTTATTATTTCTGAATGTAATAATAATAATAATAATAATAATAATAATAATAATAATACGTGACTTATGCACCAATGCAAATTGTGTGTTTTTTTTTTTTTTTCTCAACAGACACTTTGACCCAGTGCAACTTTTTCCCCCCAAAAATAAGATAGACCAATCTGTTTTTATATAACCAACTTATGGTTATGGGTGAAAAAATGTTTTAAACATTGGATTATGAAGTTATTATGACCATAAAATAAAAATAAAATAAATAATAATAATAAAAATAAGTACCTTGTTATTTTATGAAGTTATTATGACCATAAAATAAAAATAAAATAAATAATAATAATAATAATAAAGAGTGAGTGAGAGTGTGTGTGTGAGAGTGAGTGCGTGAGTGAGAGAGAGAGTGTGTGAGTGAGAGTGTGTGAGTGAGAGTGTGAGTGTGTGTGTGAGTGAGTGTGTGTAAATGTGTGTTTCTGTACCTGTCCGATACACACGGTGACAGCGAGACCTCCAGGACCGACGCTGACACACTTGGGCTGCATGTCCATCTTCACTACATGATGTGACGCACTGACGAGACACTGAGTGACACACACCACACACACACACACACACACACACACGACACACACACACACACACTTCACACACACACACACACACACACACACACACACACACACACACACACGATATAACACACACACACACACACACACGGAGCGGGTGAGCTTCAGCAGGTGTCTGGTCACAGGTGTGTGTGTGTGTGTGTGTGTGTGAGGCTCACCTGTACTCGCTCTTGCTCAGGTCAGTGTAGCGGACCGTGTCGTCCATGCTGCAGGTCACCAGACGGCCGGACTCGTCCACAGCCATCCTGGACACCAGGTTTGAGTGTCCTTTACCCACAAACCCCTCGTTCTCGCCGCTCTCCGAGTCCCAGTAATGTGCAGCTCAGGTCAAGGATTCAGGTCTCTGTATTCACTGGGACTTTATCTAATGATAATCAGGCTGTATTCTGTGTGTGTTTGTACTGGTCTCGGTCCGTCATGATCAGCGTGTTCTTTATGTTAGTGACAAAAACTACATTTACAGCTCATTTTTACCTTTATAAGGGCATCTTTTATGTCAAAATCTTATATTTAATCAATAAATTCAGTCCAATTAATAAGACACTATAAGCTGTAAGTGTTTACACATGTAAGGGCTTCACCACTGATGAGAGTTTAGAGCTGTGTAGAGCAGAGCTTGTTGTTTCTACGATCACAAATGCAGAAAAACTAAAACTAAAAAAACAAATATAAAACTAAAACCTTGAGTCAGTGGCAGCGAGTCGCTGGATCATTCACTCTGACAATATTTTTAAAATATAACTCACAGTATTAACTAATGGTTTCCTGACTGTGATATTGCTGAACTATATCATAAGGGAGTATAAGGAAAACTCATATTTTTGCCCTGATATGAGTGTGTTGTGTTTGTATGCTGAGTGAGTGACAGATGGACTGAAGGATATTAATGTGTCCGTCGTGGCTGGCCGAGTAGATGCTGGACCGTCCGTCTGTCTTATGGACCGTCAGACACTGGATGGATTTGGTGTGTCCCTGACAAACACACATGATAACAGCGTCACTGCTGATCTCAGTGCAGCTCAGATCTGGTCAGCTGAAGCAGACGGGGTCTCACCTTGATGGTGCGCAGCGGCCGGTCCGGGTTGCTCCTGTCCAGGTAGTTGATGTATCCGGACAGAGAGACGCTGAGCAGGTGGTTCTTCTGCCACAGACAGCCCAGCTGCTGGTCCAGAACATCTGAGCCCAGGTTAAAGGTGGTGATGGCCGTGCCGCTGCCCACGTCCCACAGTTTGACCGTCTTATCACCTGACGCCGAGATCAGCTGCGTGCTGTCAGGACTCCAGCTGACCTGAGGAAGAGGAACATCATCATCATCATCCTCATCCTCCTCCTCATCACGCGTCACACTGACGAACACTCACAGCGTAAATGCCTCCATCGTGAGCCTTCTCTCCTCCCAGAGAGCCCAGCTTCTCTCCAGTTTTACCCTCATACAGGAAAATCTGAACAGAAACAGAAACAAGAACGACGCAAAATAAGAGTTCAAGCTCATTCAGTGTTTTCTTTAAAAAAAAAAATCTGAATTTTAATTAGAATACTAATAGACTAAATAAGATTATTTTTAATTAAACTACACACACACACACATTTAATATCATATTAAGATAATTATAAAATATTTATAGTGATACAATTTCTTGCAATATTTATATTAATTATAACTACAAACTGAAGTGACTATTTTATAATTAAATGCACAATTTTTTGTGCAGTATAAATTAATAACATTTTGAATATAAAATAAAAATATAGTAATACATTACTATATAAAATCCTAATATGGATGAGAATGATTATTATTACAAATGATCAGGATGAAGCCTCACCTGTCCGTCGGCTCCGGCCGAAGCGTAACGATTCCCGTCCGGAGAGAACCGCACACAGTTGACGAAGCGGCTGTGATCCTGCACACAAACAAACACCACAGCATGCATCAGTACAAGCTCCACACGTCTGAGAGAACAGAGCTCGTGTGAGAGAAGCTGAAGCAGGAAATGAGCTGATGGCCATCGCTCAGGATAGGAGCGGCCCGTCCGTGTAAACATCAGATCTACAACAGCACTCAGGGATTTGTGAAGAATTTAAGATTAGTAATGCAACTTGTAGTAAAATATGGTTTTATTATAAGTAGAGCTTTTGGAACATTTTAGCACAGTCAACAGACTACTAGAGATGCAAGAACCACATACGGTTGTGTGAGGCGGATCAGTTTAATACACACTGTTAATCGCTGATTAAGAAGGAGGGATCTTTAAGTGCATTCTGTACAACAGAGACGTTCTAAATTGACGTACACTCTGAATGACTGACGAATGCATGCACTTACACTAATGGTGCATTTGAACTTGAAGGGCGGTCCCTCGAGGAAGGTGGTGCAGTTGTCGTCGCTGCCGGTCACCAGACGATACGGCCGCGTCTGCTTGATGTCCACACTGTTGATGATCTTACTGTGACCCACGATCTCTCCGACTGACGAGCCCGAATCCCAGAGGAACACCGCGCCGAACCTGCACACACACACACACACACACACACGCACATCAGCAGCGCTGGGGAAACTTCCTTTTAAAAGTGATGCGTTACAATGTTGCGTTACTCTCAACACTGCAGAGAACAGGGACGTGGCCTGCTGCAGTGGGTGTGGCCTGTGGCTGTCACTCACTTCTCTCGCCCCTCCCCCACCACGGCGACCCTCTTGCTGTCCTCGGTCCAGGCGATGTCCTTGATCTTCCCTCCGAAGGGCTGGTACTCGTACTTCAGCAGGTGCTCCTTCTGCGTCGTGTCCCAGATACGGATCTTCCCCGACACATCTGTGCAGAGAGAGACACACTCAAGAACCGCAGGAAGACACGGAGCGGACCTCAGAGCTCAGAGCCGGCACTCACCCCCCGACGCGATGTAGAAACCGCTGGGAGCGTATTTGGCCACGATAACCTGATGAGGATGCTCGGTGTAGACGTCTGCGATCGCTGGGTTCTGGAGGAGAGAGAGAGCGAGAGAGAGAGAGAGAGAGAGAGAGAGAGGAGAGATAGCGAGAGAGAGGGAGAGAGAGAGAGAGAGAGCCGAGGAGGAGGGAGAGAGACGAGAGGAGGAGCGAGGAGAGAGAGAGGGGGAGAGGGGGGGAGAGAGTTGTGTGTGTGTGTGTGTGTGTGTGGTGAGAGAGAGAGAGCGCGAGAGAGAGACGATAATTCAGACGATTTAATTAGTTTGCAAACAAACACCCAATTTAGTTAACACTAACTTCAGCTGTATTGATGGTACATTTGTTGAAATTAATGAAATAATTATTTTGTGCATGTTATATGTTCAAAATACCATAGTGTAGCACAATTATGACAGAGTATATAACAATTTAAAGTACTCAATTAATCACGTAATCAAAGTGACCTGAACCTGACGCTGTAATGTCATAAAATACGAAAAACTTCTGTACAGAAGAATCACAGTAAGCCTTTTAAAACACATCAAGTTTTGCATTTCTGCTTCAGAAGTCTTTAATAAACTTCTCCGATACATGCGTGAGGATAAACGTAATTCTTTCTGAACAGTTTTCATCTGAACCCATGAGAAGGCTTTGAGACGCTGGTCTCACCTCGATGTTCCTGATGATCACGCTCTTGCCGTTGGTGTACAGGAAGTTGTTCCCTTTGGGGTCTCCGCCCAGGACCTTGGCCACGCCCCTTTCCATGTGCGGAAGGCTGGCGAACACGCTCTCTGCGGGAGGAGACAACACTCGAGGTTCTTCTAAACTTCAATTCTAAGAGTTTCTTAAGATGAATTCTGAGAGGCTCATAAGAAAAAAACTATCTTAAAGTACTAAAAAAAGTAGCTGCTTGAACATTTTTAAGTAGCGTACAATACAGACGAATCTTAACGCTTAGTCGCTAACTTTAGTTTTTTTTTTTTTTTTTAAATAGTTAGATAGTTGGATTGAACTTTTATTTCTGTTTTTTTTTGTATTGAGTTTGAGGTTTTTTGGTGTTTAGTAGTCCAGGATTTTTCTATACATAATAGACTTCAAGATCAAATCAGAGTTTCAGTGCAGCTTCAAAGAGATAAAAACTGGAATATTTTCTTCATTTTTATTCTGGAAGTGAACTGAAACTTTAAGAATGATATTATAAATGAACAGACGTGCATTGGAAAGTTAACTAAATTTTGCTAAATGCACACATTATTTGCAAGTTTAACAGTTTTGCAATGCTAAATATTTGAAACATCCCAATAAATTCATGTTTGTTCCTCTTTCGTAAGTGACTAGAAGCCTCTGCTAAATATAGAAATGTAAATCAGTGTAAATTAAACGTCACCTTTGAGGATTTAACACAAAGTTGAATGTTTCATAAAACAAAATATTAAGAAAATTATATAGCATTTTAGGGAATACAAAACAACTATTATCTTAAGTTAGAAACTACAAATGTTATTCTTAATGTTTAGTGAATCAGTCTGGCCTCAGCAGAGCTGCGAAAATACGACCGTTTTTCAAACACACCCCTGTCTGCCATTGGTCAGCCAAACTGATGGCCACGCCCCCAACGCGCGCCATTGGCCGAATCAGTGTCAGGCTGATAATGATGCTCAGACTCACTGAGGGCTGATCGATTCCAGGTTTTTCGGAGTCGACTCCATTTACTTTACATCAAAACAGAGTCAGGAATAACACAAGACTGCAGTCGTTGTTACACACTTAATTAATTTATTCCCCTGACACAGTGCCTTTAATTAATGCCTTACTAAAACAACACACTTTTAGCGTGACTGCTCCGACTCCGGGGATATTCAGAGTCGAGGAGTCGACTCTTTTGGAATCGACTCCCCATCACTGTCACTGATCAATGTTTGGGTCTAAATCACAGGTTTACACACTTCAGACTGCGCACTATGATACAAACACACACTTTAAGCATTCACAAAAACCTCCCGTTACAAACACCAACCTTCTGGACGTGAATAACCACGGTATTTATGTATTATGGATATGCTTCAGTCAAGGATCCGAGCAGAGTGAACCAGGCCATTAACACACACACACACACACACACACACACACACACACACACACACACACAAAGGCTCGTCACTTACTGAGCTCGTAGGACATCTCGGCTTTATCTCTCTTGCAGTGAATGAATGACTGACTGAAGGCGGCTGAAACGGCCCTTGATCGGTGCGCTTCTGTCACCGGCGGATCGCTGAACGCGGAAGAGGCGGCTGCGCGCGGACGGTTCGGCTTTGCCCATATATAGTAAAGACCGTTCAGGCTCGATCAGACCTGCGCGCACACGCCCGACCGGAAGTGACGTAGAACGGGAGAACATGAACGATGATGGTGTTTATCATCGACATAAATACCTAGACGCCTCATTGGCCGCTTTGAGCCGTTGCTGCGATACGTCAACGCGTCCGCCATGTTTGTAAGGGCAAGACGGTTGCTTTTTATGGGCAAGACTGCCTTAAAATAAATGGAAGTAAACGGGGAGCTGCGGTTCTTTCTGGATAAAGGGCAAATAATCGGGGACCGATTTCAGAGGTTTGTCCTCTACGCGCAGTTAAAAATAACCATGCCTCCAGTTATTTAGTTAGGTTTGGAAAATTATTAATTTTCGTAAGTGATTGTGAACGCTCACACTTCTCACTTGTTGATTTTTTTCGGTTTACAGTTCTAATGTTAAAGAAGTATAACTGTGACATATACATGTCATGTAAGTTGTATTTACATGAAATGAAATTAAGTTGTTTCATTGCTTTCTCTGTCTTTTCTTGTGCTTCAGCTAATTCTCTTTGAAATACTGGAAGAAATCTTTTTATTTTTACATATACACCTAGGGCTGTCAAATGATTAATCACGATTTTACATCCAAAATAAAAGTTTTGTTACATAATAATGTATGTGTACAGGGTATATTATTATGTATATATAAACCACATACACGATAAAGTATATTTAGAAAATATTTACATGTATATACATTTATCTAATATCTTATATCTTATATATATCATATATAACACAATATGGTTAATAGTTAAACATACATATTCATTCTTAAATATATCATGCAAATGTGTGTATTTTATATATACATAATAAATATACACAGTATACACACATATATATGTAAACAAAACTTTATTTTGGATGTGATTTTTAATCGTGATTAATCATTTGACAGCACTATTCTCTGTCTTTTTTTGTGCTTCAGCTCATTCTCTCTGAAATACTGGAAGAAAATCGAAATAATACATCTCAAGATTGTCCTAGATTTTATTCAATTAATGAGTAAAATAATGTAAAAAACTTGGCGATGCTTGACATTTTGCTCTACAATACACATTACACACCCGTGCAGAAAACACCTTGTTTATGAAACAGTTGTTTATTTTTCCATATATGTTAATACATGAATGTTTGGTGTGAGTGTGTGCAGTTTACGCTGTACAACACAATGTCAAAGTATAGTTATGTTTAATAGTAGAGGTTGACCGATGTATCGGTTTAGCCCATTACTACAGATACAGAATACAGAAAAAACAGTACTATTGTGAAATATTATTGTAATTTACAATAATGGTTTTCTATTTTATTATACTTTAAACTGTAATTTATTTCTGTGATGTGCAGCTGAATTTTCAGCATCATTACTCCAGTCTTCAGTGTCACACAGGTATTTTAAACCTTAATAATAATTTACAATATTACTGTATTTTTAATTAAATAAATGCCACCTTGATGAGCAGAAAATATTTCTTTAAAACACATTAAAAATCTTACCGATCCCAAACGTCTGAATAGCAGTGTATATGACTAAGTTATTGGAAAAATACTTTTGTTTATTGTTTATTTACTGGAATATTTGTTTCTGAATGACAATCACAGCATCCAGCAAACTCTCTCTCTTCAGTTTCTATGAATAACTTAATAAAAATCAATATCTCATGTCCGTGTGTGTATGTATTTGATATTAGCAGCCACAAGAGGAACATAATGTACATTCAGCCGATCATTATTGTAATGTAAGACTCCCAGACCACACTGTACATGCTGACTGTACTTTATGTCTTACTGTTTATGATGAATCATCGCAGTACGGAAGGAAATGCTGTTTGACTTGTGCTTTAGGACGTGATGAGTGTATTTAAGCAGACTCAAAATAACCAGCTAAGAATCATTAGAGAGATATCCATCTACGGCATGTAACTGAAATAATGAAGATTTAGTGTGACAGCCTTCAGTTTACCTGGAGAACTGAAGTATCAGGTCAAATACTAAACCTAATAATGGAGGTTTATGCTTTGAGAAATGGCTGCTGGATTGTACTAGATGTGCACACAGACTGTTTAATGCTGCTCAGAGGTGGCATGAATGCATTTACACAGCCATAACAGCGGTATACTGTGGGACTAGTGCCTGAGGTGGGTCAGAGAAAGCTTAATTTAGGCTTCAACGCTGTATTGCGTAACACTGGATTTTGAGTAGGCACAGAGCAGCCGTAGAGTACTTCCAGAATTAAAATAATCATTTAAAAATGATCACTTGTGCACCCCCATGTCATCCAAGATGTCTTTCTGTCTTCATTCGCAAAGAAATGAAGGTTTTTGAGGAAAACATTCCAGGGTTTTTCTCCTTATAATGGACTTCAGTGAGGACCAGCGGCTGAAGATCAAATCACAGTTTCAGCGCAGCTTCAAACAGCTCCAGCCGAGGAATAAGAGTTTTCTAAATCATCCCACATCATTGTTATACATTTGTTTTTTGAGAAGGGCGTTTGACTTTCTTTGCATGTTTGCTTTGTAAACACTGGGTCGGTGCTTGGATCCACCTTGACTCACGCCTGATCTTTCCAACCTTTAAAATCCTTGACTGTTTACTCAAAAACCTTAATTTCTTTGCGACCGAAGACAGAAGGACGTAAACATCTTGAGTGAGTAAATTATCAGGAGGTTTTTATTCTGGAAGTGAACTTCTTTAACACAGCTGTGTAAAAACACTTTTTCTTATATTGCACAAAACAAAAACACATTGCATTGAAACTCCCAACCGCCTTTGTTTATAACAAAACAATCCAATTTGGGTTTAAATCTGGGATTGTTTATCTTTTAAAGTTGTGTCCGAAATCAACTACTGATGATTATAGAATCATCTTTTTTACAAATGGGCGTGGCCAATATAACCACATACATATGTACACATTTATTACTAAGAACTAGTATGTAATATATCATGTTGTGTAAACTGAACAGAAACAGACACGTCAGCTTTTCACGCGCGCCATCTTGGCTCATGTCATGCACGAGGAAGGGACTACAGTGCTGTCGAATCTACAGAGTTAGATGAATCCACCGACTAAACCAGCCGGTACCTCGCTAGAACAGGAGCTCGGAGGTCCATATTGTGGCGTCAATCACCTTCAGCGCGAGAAAAAGGTGTGTTTTTGTGTCGGAAGCCCTGCTGCGCAATGCGGGTGCCCGCGACAGCTGTAGAGCTCTACTGCAGCCAGCAGCCAATCAGAGGCGCGCGTCACGTCACGCGCTCCGTGCACCCGCACCCACACTCTGCGCGATCACGGCAGCGGAAAGAATGCAATGCACGCTACCTTGGAGAGAAAATATAAAGCAATGGACGAATTAAACGCATCGGTTGCTCTTTTGAGAGGAGGACGCTTTTAACGCAAGGTTAGTGGTTAAACGCATCGCTGTTTTCTCCTGGGACGCGCGTGCGGGGCTCGGCTCAGGCGTGACGGGCACACGCAACCCTCAGATACGCATAAATGCTAATCCTATTTAGATCGCCTTGGGAAATTAGGAATTGCTGTGTGCTGTTTATCCAGTCAGAACAGCAATCTCCTCCTGAGAGCTGCAGATCTGCTCGTGCACATGCAATTTGAATGCACAGTGCAATTAAGACCTAATAAATTGTACTGCTTGAAAAAAAATGCATCTATTTAAATACTGTGTTGCATGCATTTATGATGCATCAAATTTGTGTGGTTTTTGTGGTGTTGATGAAATAAATATCCCCCCAAAAAAGTTTTATTGCATTTACTGTACTAATTAATAGTGATTTTTATTTGTTGTTTTTAAGTTGAAGTAGAAGTTTTTTTTTTTTTATATAATTTATTTAAATAATTTTACTAATAAATATGATAAAACTACAGAAAGTATTGGTATTAAGTGTTTGTAACCAATAAGTTAAAAAGCCAAATCAAGAAGATTGACTTTATTCTTGCATTGAGGGGCTGATTGCTACTGCTTAAAGATTTATTATTGTACTTGCATTTGAAATTATAGTCAGATGTTTTTACCAAATGCTGGTTTAACACTGGATTTGTGTATACATTTTTTTTTTTTTTTGCCTCAAGTAATTATGGTTAAGCACACAAGCTCATCATTTGTGAAAGATTAATTTGATTGGTATTGTTCAGCATGGTCTTATGACTGTTTAACGCAAATTTAGTGAAGATCACAAAGTTTGTACGCCAAAAAATAAACATGAAACTTGAAAAAGAAACGAACAAAATTAGAGGACAAGGAGTTTTTATAAAAGAACACTTAATCATTATTAACAGAAAATCTGTTTTTAAAAAATTTAAACTTCAAGCTGATGGTGGCGCTAGAGAGTTTGACATGTAGACCCCAAAACTGGCCACTGGACATTTTAGACCATGTTCTATATTGTTTTATATTGATAACTAGGGCTGCCCGATAAATCGCGATTAACACTAAATCTTGTGTAAATCCACCGGTCTAGTGCGATTATGTTTTTATTCGAGCTTGTTTGATCAGTGGGAAGTGCTGCTCCGTCTGAAATCACTACGAGTTTGAGTCGCTTATTATGTGCATTTGTAAAAGCAACACTCGTCAAACATCACCATTATAAATATACTTTATTATCATGAAAATACCTGAAAAGGCTTAAAAAACAGTGACAGAAAGATGGCCAATGGCATTTCCTGGAACTATGTGTGTTTTGGTACTTCTTCTGCGGGGCATATTTGGAGTTTCTGCACGAGAGCGCCCTCTGGCTTTTAGATGGAGCAGCATTCAACCATACTTCACTGACAAGTTGCGGATGAAAAAATTACAGCCAATCGCCAAATCATGTGTGGTATATTTTTGATTTATCATGCAGCCTAGGGGTGTGATATATCATATTGTGATATACATATACATACATTCAATGATATAGCGACGCGATGACGTATGCACATTTACATTAATTTTATTGTGCTTCAACATAAAGGAAAGTGAAATATTGTGGTTTTTGTTTTGTTTTTTTTTAAGATGATATGAGAAGGCTTATTGGTGTATGAATTATGAGTATCGCGAGAGAGCGAATTCGAGCGCACTCCCTTACCGTCAAAAATAGGCGAGATGTCTATCTTTAGCGAAGCAGCACGGAGAGCGCAGTGTAAATAAGGGTTAAGTTACTCTTGTGGTATTTTGACGTCATACACTGAAGTCGAACACACAGCTGCTGCTGCCACCTTATGACAATAGATTTAGACTTTGAATTAGGTAGTATGTCATCGATGACTGTAGCTCATTGGAAAAGAATGGAAAATGCCCTTTATTTTGTTTGCACTAATAAATGCTGCTGCCAGCCAGCTGCAATCACCAATAAAATGTTGTTCCATTTTTTTTTCACCCACCCCTACTGCAGCTCTATTGATAACCTATTCAAAACCTGGTCCCGATTGTCCTGGGTGGTTGTTAATCCATTGCAATTTGGTTGTTAAGGGGTTGTTAGTGGTTGCACGTCCAAATCTGTATGATATTCTGGTCTCTATGTGGTTCATTTCCAAGATACCTTGAGAAAAGCTTGCTCTTGAAACAATGGTTATAATGAACTTCTTTACAAAGTCTTTTTCCATAACCTGTGTATTCCTAAAGTGTGTGTCTGTTTTAATACGCCATTAAATTCCCTTTCAAGATGCACTACACTAACAGAGTTGTTGTTGGTTGCGTTACAAAGAATTTATAGCTGCAAGAGTCATAAATTAGAGTTGCTGTACAACATAACCAATGAAGAGAGTTTTATGTTAATCAGTTGTTGTTTACTGCTACTTTTTGAATTGTATTCCCTTCTAATTTCCCAAAACACTCTTTTTTTTCTCACCCATTATGCAGGTACAAACTAACGCCGTACTGAGCCCAAAAGAAGGGATCCTTACTTGTCAAGAAACAGCCAATGTGGATCACTTATTCTTTGATTTTTGAACTGTAAGATTGTTAACTTGATGTCCTGACCATGCGTTCACAACAAAGTTTCATGTCATTTATGAACAGCAAGGACAGTGCTATACCTAGAAAAGACATTGATCGCCTGTGCTGTGCAAAATGTCGCTTTTCCACCAAGGACACTGACCTGTTCGAGAGGCACGTATCCCATCATAAGGAGGTGACTTTCTCCTGTGCGCTCTGCAGCTATGTTTCCTATTCTAAAACGGAGTCTCAGAAACACGTTGTTTTGCATACTGGCTTGTACCCATACAGGTGTAGCTTCTGCTCGTATGGAGCCGTGCGGAGAGATTACATGGTGAAGCATATCCTTCGTATACACAAGAGAAATGCGGAAGAAGGCTTCATAACTGATTTTGCTGTATCCACTCCAGATGGATATCCATCTGTTCCTGATGCTCTCAGGATTACAGATTGGCCTGAAAGGAACAACCAGTGTGCAATTCCCAATTCCCATGTCGAACACCCCAATAGAAGTCAACCCAGCCAATCATCTGTTATTAGTAAAACAGTGAACCAAACCAGGAGTAATCGTGCCCGGATGACCTACAGTTTCACAATGCCATCTATGACCAATACAACAACCGTCATTCCGGTTTCTAAGACTCAGTTCACCGGTGCCATTCCCAGCTGCGGTGCAAGCACAAGTCACTCATTGGGCAACACACCGCAAGTGGTTCTAAGATCACGGGAGGCAAACAGCAACCTACTGAATGCGCAACTCAGTGCTGATGGGAGAAACAAGGTGGTTAATAGCAGAACCGTTTCGGAAAAGCTTATTCCGAAAGCTACGTTCCCAAGAGTCCATGTTAGCTCTACCGAACCACTACAACAAAGCCAAAAGGTTGGTGTTCCTGAAAAGGCAATGGCTTCAAAGACTATTCCCAGAGTACAGGTCCGAGCTCCTGTTGAATTGAACACCCCGCTTAGACCACTACTTAATGGGCCATTATCCAAGAGGAATGTTCAGATGGATCAGAGGGCTGGTCATTCCAAAACAGGGACTAAAGTTGGGACGCAGAAACCAGTAGTACTTCCTAGCAGTCCAGTCAAAAGTCCACTGCACTCCAGTGCAGAAAAGAGCAATCAGTCAACGAACTCCAGAGTACCTGTAGGATCATCAGCAGAAACATCAAGCCCATTATCCAGTGTCCAAGTGGAACTGTTAGCGCCTTTGAACCAGCCAATTCAACACAACAAGCCTTTGACCGTGTCCTGTCCAGAGGAGATCAATATTCCTGCCGGGTGTTTGGTGGAACTGGTGGAGGTGAAAAATATTAACGGGACTCGAGAGTTGGAGCTACGGTTGATCCCACCCAATGGGATCCCGCAAGACCAGAAGAGCAATGTGGATGAACCTTCATCAGCCGCAGCTGGAGGCAAACTTTCCTTCAAATGCCAAGTTGCCAAAGGGTGTCCAGTCAGCCCATCCACGTCTTCATCATCTCATGGGAAACAGCAGCGGCCTTCAATGTGCACTAATGTTCAGACTATCACAAAAACTGTTCAATCAGCCCACAAACCACAGTGTTCTTCAGAGATGCCAGCCAGGAACAAGCACAACCCGAAGACCAAGGATCCAAAGACCATTACGCTCAAGGGTCCAGAATTGAGTTCTGAAAGCCTTCCCGTGATCTCATCAGTTTTCTCTCTTTGTCCCACACCCAAGTCAACTCAAAGCATCTCAAAGTCCTCGCCAGAAATGCAACGTTGGAAGGTGGCAACAAAAGAGCCGAAGGACGAGGTGAAGAATGCTGAGCAATCGCTAGTCTGCAGTATTCTGATTAAAAAGGAGGAAGCTGAGGACAAACCCAAAGGTGCTTCTTTGGGTCTCAAAGAAACAAAGACAGAGGATGAGACTAGTACAGGCTCTGCAATATCTAAGACTCAAAAAACCCTAAACAAAAGTCATTTAAAACACGATCCACGTTTGACAGTGGCTCATCCATTGGTTGTGCCAAACCAGAACATCGTTCCATCAAACAAGGATGAAATTTCACATCAAAACAAGGGAAATTCTGAATGTAAGTCTGGAAGGAACTTGGATGGCCAACAACACCATTCCTGTGTTTCCAACATGTATCCAAAAGTAGCTTTGTTCAGGATTCCCAGTTCTTTGTTGGAACCTACCAAGAAGCTTCCAGAAGCACCAACTCGCGAGGAGAGTTTGACGGCACGACCTGTTCTCTGCTGCACGCTAAGTGAGCAGAATGTGTCTGGCAGTCCTGAGGTGGCCATCAAGCTGATACTAAAGAGAAACCTTTGTGAAAGTGAAGAGAAGCACCAAGGCTCTCCACCACGTAAAAAGCACAAGAAAGAAAAGAGAAAAGCCAAGAAACGCAGGTCATCATCGGTTGGGACGGGCCTTCCTCAATTATCAAACGAAGGTCATCAAGAACTGAGGTTAACTCCTCTGAAAGCGGATCAGCACATCAAGCTTCCTGGTCCGAACCAGCCGGTTGTGGTTCTGAACCACCCAAATCCTTCAGTTCAGAGCGTCAGTGTTGGCATCCAAACCCTCAAGAACTATAAGTGGATTCACTCAGTGGATCATGAACAGGAACAGAGAGAGCAACCTATGAGGAAACGGCCTTCATTCAAGATGAAACTCAAGAAAGTTCATGGACAGAAGTATCAGGTAATCGAGTTCGTTCTAAAGGGAGTCTCGGAGAAACCCCTCTCGTAAAAACCAGCTACAATCCCTTGTAGATATTCATGCTTCACTTGATTTTTTTATTATTGTGCTATTGAGGAAAACCCATGCAGGATTCTTTTAAAATTTGACTATAATAAAGCTAGTTGGTGACGTTGGTAGTTCGATGCAAAAAAAAACATTATTTTGCTATTAGACTGACTAAGTTTTAGCTAGTCTGGTCATATGTACTTGGGAATAAACAACTTTTTTTTCTACATGAACTTTTTTAACATTTCTTTCCCCGGTCCTGCCATGTTCCACTTGACAGCTGCGATGACAAACATGCTCATCTATATGTATATATAGAGACTTTTTCCCACAAAGAAATGTAAAACTGAACTGTCAATACAGAAATTATTCTTAAGAAGGTAAGAACTCTGAAACCAATGTCTGTTTTAGGATGTTGTGTGTTATTTGTCATGACTGTACAGGATCATTTCAAACATGTCACGTCCATATACGTCTTATGTTTAAACTTTCACTAATGTTTGTACATGTGGCACATTCACTGAAATCACTGTCTTATTTTGAATCATTATGAGTACATAAGCCTCAGTGTTGAAGTGAATCTTTTCTGATTGGTGTGCAGTGATTCATGGGTGGTGTTTGGCTTTGGTTTGAATCCACAATTGGTCTTTGTTGGGTGAGGCTTTGTCATTTGTGAAATTCAAACGTATGACGTACAGTTAAAGTGTTTTTGCAAACAAACCAAAAAAGTTTGGGTATATGAACTTGCGTTTATAAAGTATTTTACAGCACACATTCACACACTCACTGTCCAAGTGTGTACATCCAAATGTTCCTTTTGTAAAATGTACCGTCATTAAACAGTCGAGACTGTTTGATGTGTTCATCTTTGTAAATCTACCTCAAATGATCAAACCAGTAAACTGACTGTTTTCTTTTATTGCTGTTTCCATTATGTAAAGTTACTGTAGGGCATCTGCTCATTTTTAAATCTAAAACTTCAACAAGAAACTAAACATGTGTCATGACTCATGAGTATAAGTCAAACTATAATCTGTACATTGTTCTGAGGCTTCAGAAGCATAATATTTATTTTTAAATTATACATAAGGCCAAAAAAATGTTAAGTGTGATTAAATAAAAACTGAAATGGATTAAAAGTTTCTGGAAAAAAGGTTGTTGTGTGACTGCATTCAGCCGAACACTCACATGCACTTTACATGCGTGTTTTAAAATGTCAAAAATATTGAATCCTGTAGATATTTGATTTCTACACATCCAATCCACATTATTAAACGTTTGATTTATCTTCGTTCTATCAGATGAGCTCTTTGGCTTTTTTTTTGAGTCTGTACCAGTGAAACGTCACTAAAAATGTCTTCTAAAGTGAAAAGGTCAGTTAAATGTTCCTTGAATGTTGCGGGTCGTTTGTATTTGGTCTTATTTCAACAGCTCGGTCAGGTCCTGCTTTGTGATTGGGTACATCAGCACACACTGCCTCCTCTCATTGGCTGCTGCGGAGGATTTCCGTCCGTCAATGAGAACGATGGGAAAAATGGAGTGGAACTTGATGATGTCGGTGACAGAATCAAACCTCTGTAAGACAAAGAGACAAGAGACGATGACGCACCGTGTCCAGTCTTGTGTAACACTGAGTTTAGTCGTTGCGGGTGTGTAACTCACGTCATTGGTTCTCAGTCCCGTTCCCAGAGTGTATTTGCTGAATTCATCACTGAAGCGGATCTGAATGTTAAACACTCTTTTGTCGTAAAACACAGCGAGGACTAAGGGCTCATAGGTAGTGTTCTTCGAGCAGTCGCGCACTAGAAAGGCTCCTTCCTGTGGACAAAGTCAGTGGATTCTGGTCAAAGCGTCTCATATAAACATCAAGATCTGTATCTAAACTAGGGATGTAATGATTAAACACGAGCCGGTTGAAAATCGAATTAAATATCTGATGATTCAAATTAGTTGAGATGCTATTCATTTAGGGGTAATTTAAATGAATGTATGTCTGAGGGGAACTAACTGTCTTTAGAAAAGTTTAGATAGTATTTTTTCTTTTCATCTTGCCTCTGTATAAAGCATATTAAAGTTCATAAGTGCAGCGCTGCTTTGTTTACAGCGGTAACCAAGGAAATGCTTTAAGCTCCACCTGCTACAGTGTTCACAAGTGCTTTGTTTACAGCGGTAACCAAGGAAATGCTTTAAGCTCCACCTGCTGCAGTGTTCACAAGTGCTTTGTTTACAGCGGTAACCAAGGAAACGCTTTAAGCTCCACCTGCTGCAGTGTTCACAAGTGCTTTGTTTACAGCGGTAACCAAGGAAACGCTTTAAGCTCCACCTGCTGCAGTGTTCGTAAGTGCTTTGTTTACAGCGGTAACCAAGGAAACGCCTTTAAGCGCCACCTGCTGCAGTGTTCATAAGTGCTTTGTTTACAGCGGTAACCAAGGAAACACTTTAAGCTCCACCTGCTGGCAGAGAGTGAATCTGCGTCTCGTTCAGCTCGTCTGCTGTTTCGGTTTCATGCAGATATTTTTATGTATAGTTTCACAAAACTGAAGTCAACCATTCTGTTTTTGCTTCAAATTTCGAATTTATACAATCTAACTTAAATTAAAAACTGCTCATGTTGCATGTAAGCAGCATCTTTGTTTGGATCATGATTAAAATGCAGTGGTTGCCTCTGATTTTAAATGGAAAGAGCACAAACAAAGCCTTATTTTGTTTATATGAAGAGATTTATTTTATTTGTGTTATTTATTTATCTGATTTGGGGCTTGTTTTAAAATTTCAATTTAGTTTTGTTATGTACATTTACATTATATTTAAATTTTGTTATTTAGCAGACGCTTTTATCCAAAGCAACTTACAAACGAGAACAAAAGAAGCAATCAAAACCAACAAAAGAGCAATATTATGCAAGTGCTATATTAGTATATTATTATAGTGTTATATTTCTATTTCACAATGAAATGTCCAGCATTTTGTCCAAGCAATAATAAAAGGACACATTTAATTTATAATTTGTCTTAAATCTCATTTTGTTAAATAAAATCGTGAATCGAACCAAATCGTGAGCTGAGTGAATCGTTACATCCCGAATCTAAACATAATTCATGCATAATCCATATGTTTGTTTTCCTATTTAGTGATTATCTGCTAAGTTCTTGTGTCTCTGAGCTATAACAATCGTCATGATGTTGGAGTGAAATTAAGGTGTTTTTTACCCTGTTGACCAGGTGAAGAGCATGTTCAGCGTCCACACGACTAACCGCACCAACATACCAGTTCTGATCCGCCAATCCCTGCAGGACAGACAGAACAGAAATCCACTATATATTTTCCAAATGCATGTTATTGATCTTATTGTAAACAATCTGTTCAGTCACACACTAAGTTTGGAATATGATTTTAGTTTTATGTTTTTGAAAAACTTTCTCTTCTGCTCACCAAGGCTGTATTTATTTAATCAAAAATACAGTAGAAACAGTAAAATATTTTTACAATTTAAAACAGCTGTTTTCTGTGTGAATCTCTGCTAAACTGTAATTTATTTCTGTGATGTGCAGCTGTATTTTCAGCATCATTACTCCAGTCTTCAGTGTCACATGATCTTCAGAAATCATTCTAATATAATGATTTGCTGCTCAAGAAACATTTCTGATTATTATCAATGTGGAAAACAGTTGTGCTGATGAATATTTTTGTGGAAACTGATACATTTTATTTTTCAGGATTGACAGATGAATAGAAAATGCGAAAGAATAGCATTTATGCGAAATAGAAATCTTTTTTAACATTATAAATGTCTTTACTGTCACTTTTGATTAATTGAAATGTGTCCTTGATGAATAAAAGTATCATTTATTTATTTATTTTTATCCCAAACTTTAGTGTATCTCAGTTTTCACAAAAATTCAGCTTCGATCACATGAATAAATTACGTTTTACTGTAAATTAAAATAGAAAACAGTTCTTTTAAATTGTAATAATGTTATTGTTTTTACTGTATTTTTGATCAAATAAATGCAGCCCATTTAGTCCACCTAAACTCCGCCCACACTTGTCTGCAAGTTCGCATTTAGACCCGCCTCCATTCTTGAGTGTCACGCCCATATTTCAGCGTCCACTCAAGAACCGGCGGACAGAACTAAGCCCGTGCCTCTTTTACTGAAGAAAAGGTGCACTGCTACTTTTGTGTAAGTTTGTAGTGCTCCTGTACCTGCACCGGTTTGCTGTGGTTGCTGAAGCTGCTGTCGTTTTCTCCTTTAGCAGGAGGCCATTCGTGATGCTGCTGTTTCCTCACGTGTGAATCTGTAACGAATCCAGAGCGTTTGAGACATGAATCTGAGCCACTTCAGCTGTGATTCAGTGAGTCGGTTCTTACCAAACGAGCTCTTCTCGCTCTCATAGGAACTGCAGGAGTAAACAAACACAAACAATTACACACATCATTCCTCTAATTAATGATATTAAAGCACAGAATGTGTGACTGCGGTCAGTACCTGTCCAGATCCTGAGAGTCCAGGTCCAGAGAATACCTGTGAGACGAGTAACCTGCAAAAAGAGGTATATTATATTTTATTATTACAGTTTATATTATATGCTATTATATTAAAAAAGGCCACACAACTTACCTGCAGATAATGCTGTTTTAACCTGAGGGTGAAATGCGAGTATTATTTATATGAATTATATAACTTGTGTTTGGGTTTACTGAATGCACAAAACCATCAGACATGATGCTTTAATAGTGATTTTTGTCAATTTAATTATATTTGGAACATCTCTTTCTTTAAATACAGTACTTGTTGGTCAAAATAATGGTTATATATTACTATATGTATTTGCAGTTTCATAAATGCTTCTCTGAAATGCCTTTAATAGTCTGTTTACTGACAGGTTTCCACTGTGACAACATGCCCCGCTATAGTGGTCAAGTTTATTAACTCTATGTTTCTCTGCTGTGATGTTCAGCTCTTTTTGAATTGTAATCTTTGTTGTTTGAGTCTCCCTCAGCATGATTTCTGTTCTCTTCACAGCTTTTCCTCTTTGACCTAGATGTGAGATCTCTCTCTCATACAGTACCACTCATGTGTGATGTTTCTGTAACCGTTCTCAAGGTTAACAGGCCTTGACAAGTCTAACGGAGTCATATAAAACTGTTTATCAGTCGCATGACTTAATTGTTTTTAATAGGTTATTGCAGGATTCTGAGGAAGACTAGGGTGGATGAAGATGATTCAGAAGTGTACATGTTCGGTAAACAGAAATAGAAGGCCTTAAGATAATCTCTTCATTTATCAATGTTGAAAGTCTCTATTCAATGATAAATGAATATGCATGACAAGAAAAGGACATGAACTGTGTATCTGTCCAATAATCTTTGAAAACTCTTGTGTGTGTCAGTTCTTCCCATAACCCTGCGTTCTTAGGTGAGGGAAACTGAAGTGCTGTGCATCATCTTAGATTGAGTCATTCAGCCTAACAGCAGTAGTGACAAATGTGAACACTTGCCCCGCTCTCCTTTACATGTTCTGTTTTTATTTCTAGTTAGTGCTCTTTGATGGTACCAGAAAAGTTATTTGTAAAAATTTAAATTAAGTTTTTTTTTTTTTTTTTTTTTAGTTATTAGACTGTTTGACTTTGCTATATTTAAGTTACTGTGTAAAACAGCATAGAAATTGACTTACATTCTCTTGCACAGTTGGACTGGAGCTGAGAATTAAAAAACACAGGAATCAGTTTACGTGTGAGTGTGTGTGTGTGTGAGTGTGTGTGTGTGTGTGTGTGTGTGTGTGTGAGTGAGTGAGTGAGAGACAGAGTGAGTGTGTGTGTGTGTGACTCACTGTGTCCACGTGGGTCTGCTGTTGTGTGATCTGGGTTGTGGTGACGTTGGTGCTTGTCTGGATGGAGGAGACTCATCAAACTGGTTTGGATAGTTAGAGGTGGTCTGAACTGGTGGAGGCGGTAAACACAGGTGATCTCTGGGTAATGATCTCACCGGCCTAAATGCGCAGCACACAATCACTACACTGAACAGATGTGTGTTTTTCTCACAGGTGTGTATTTCAGTATGACGTCTGTCAGCTCATGTATTGTTTGATTACCTCTGCGGGGCTACCGGGGCCTGTCATAAAGAGTGCAAACTTGTTACTTACTGAGTGCAAACTTGTGAATGGTAGTGTATATATTAATAAACAGAAGTCAGGTGTTTTTTTTACCCTGTCAGGAGATCTCATCCAGTCCAATCGTCCATCTGCTGACACACATATAATAATTCACAATTCAACACAAGCTCAAGTGTCTTTTTGCTTTGAACTACTGCATGTATTTGCATTAAAACATTGTTTTATATATCAGATACAGACAAACAGACAGAGACAGACAGAAGGAGAGAGACAGACAGACACACGGACAGACACACGGACAGACAGAGGCACATGGCAGTGTTTTATATATAAGGTAAGGAAGAAATGAGGGAGAGAGAGAGAGGGAGATGTTTTGTATATCAGATACAGACAAACAGACAGAGACAGACCGGACGGACAGACAGAAAGACGGATGGACAGACAGACAGATAGAAAGACACACAGACAGAGAGACACACGGACAGACAGACATACGGACAGACAGACAGACAGACAAGACAGAGAGACACACGGACAGACAGACATACGGACAGACAGTACGACAGACAGACAGACATACGATAGACACATGGACAAAGACAGATGGACAGAACAGACAAACAGACAGACAGACGGGACAACATACAGATGGACAGACAGGCGACAAACACACACACAGACAGACAGACGGACAGACGAACATACAGATGGACAGATGGATGGACAGACGGAAAGACAGACAGACTGACAAACAGACAGACAAGCATACAGATGGACGGACGAACGGACATACAGACGGGACAGACAAGCATACAGATGGACAGACGGACGGATACAGACGGACAGACAAACAGACATACAGACAGACAGACAGCATACAGATGACAGACGGACGGACATACAGACGGACAGACAGGCACATGGACAACAGACAGACTGACAAACAGACAGACAAGCATACAGATGGACGGACGAACAGACAAACACATGGACAGACGGACGGACAGACAGACGTAACTTAGTGTGTGTTTGTTAGTATTTTGGGTTTGATTTTTTTGTTGTCAAATGTATCAAATTGTAATGTGTGATATAATTTGTATTATGAATACAAACAAATGTGCCTGTGTGCGCTCTCTATAGTACACTGATGAAACTGATAGACGCTGTTCGAATACATTAGTGTTCATGTCAAACACGTTGGGCTCAACAAATGTGTGGTCTGTTTAAAAAACAATTTTTAAAGTTTTTAAAACGACGAAGGTTGAAGTGAAGATGGCTGAAGAAATTATGAAGGTTCTTGCCTTATTTGAGTATAAATCACATCAAGACACAAAACACGTAATTAAATACGTATTTTGAAAATGGAATTTAAATTAATTTTAATACTGCCCATCTCTGACAGCAGGTGTGTGAATGTGAACTGCTGAAATATAAACAAATGCTAACGTGTGTGTGTGTGTGTGTGTGTGTGTGTGTGTGCTCACCTGGTTTAACGCGCAGTGGACGAGGAGGAAGAGGAGCGTGCACAACACCCTGCAGACACAAACACACACCCTGACAATCTCACACAACACTAAACACAATCTCACAGAGCATTAGACACACTTACTGCTGCGCCGATGCGACCTTTAGGACAGCTGTCTGCAACACACACACACACACACACACACACACACACACACACACACACACACACACACACACACACACACACACACACAGTTAGACTGCAGCAGTTAATATATTCCAGTATTAATACTCGAATATGCTGAAGGCTGCATATCACTAATGAATCGCTGTTCGAGTTGCACTGTCTGATCTGTGCCACTAGATGGAGACATGGAGATGATTTCACCTCCTGCATTAAATTATTAACTTAGTATTCCTGTCTTGTTTCTCTAGGAATCTAGGAATTCTTGAATCAAGAAACATTTAAGAAACATTGACTTCAGTTACATATTACGTCTTGTAAAATTATCGGTCAATCTCGTTTTCCCTTTGAATTCAGTTTATTTTTCTGACCCCATTCCCAGATCTTTGTTCTTGTTTTAAACATAAACACAGCATTTTGATACATTTACACAGATACTGTGTTGAAAGCACATCAAATGCTGGTAGCCTACAATGAGTAGATGTGCTGTTTTATGTTGTCGATGTTTGTTTCCATACTAGTACTTTTTATGTAAAGCACTGTGGTTCAGCCTCGGTTGTGTTTTAAATAGTGCTATATAAATAAACAAGAACAAGAACAAGATACTTAGTATCATGTTATTTTGCTTCTGAAGTAAATGCATCTTGATTTAAGAATGCTTTGATATTTTTACTGACAAAAATACTGAGCAAGAATATATATATTGCAGTCATTGATCATAACTGATGAACTTTAGCAACACTGACACAGTTATGGAACTGAACCGATCTGAATAATGACTCTCTTGTCTTCTGTAGAGCTGCCTTACAGCTGAAACTGAATTTGTTTCATAACTGATTAATAATTGATGAATTATTCAGTTTATTACTGTGAAGCTGCTTTGAAACAAGCATTGTAGGAATAAATCTGACGTGACTGTCCTTACATATGTGACGGCCTGTTCAATCTAATTATTTAAGATGTTTGACTTCAAAGTAAAATCTTGAATGTTTTGTTGGTTTGTCTCTGCATGTATTTTGATGAGTCGACTCTGACTCTGTCTCTGTCTCACCTTCATCCAGGTGTGTGTGTGCGGATGTGATCCGCACTCGTCTGTTCATGTCATCCTGAGAAATCAGCACATCTGATCAGTGACACACACAAGACTCTGCTGCAACACACCAGCATCCATTCATTCCAGACGAATCACAGATCAAGCAGAGACGGACGTGTTCATCACTCACCATCATTAATGGAGACGCGTCATCACGGACACAAACTCCTGCCAGCACACAACATAAAGCTACCGTGAACAGCGTTTCTAACTCTGATTATTTGTTAACGTCACTGTGTTGTTATGCAGTGCTGATGAACAGAGCTCATGTCATGTGTACAGCATCATAAAACAGATAGTGGCGTTGTGATTGGTTATTTTTAACCCGGTCCTAAAAAACACTCTGGATCCAAACCATCTCCTTCTTGAATGTTTGCCGTCTGGTCAGCACTACTGAACAAGAACAGTTTCTGACTTCTGAATAAGCATATCTAATTCATTAAAATAATAACACTTATCCAATTTAACAGCACTTTATTAAAAGTTTAACAAAATGACATGTTTAGGGCCCTATGAAATGTTTTATTTGTTTCCAAATTCTGTGTTTTACCATGTCTATTTACCAACTATTTAAATGCATAAAAACTATTTTATTTATTCACATGTCATAACAGCCTTATGAAATGTGTTCTCTCTCTCTTTTAGAAATTCTGTGTTGTGTATTTAAATTTTTCTGATTATCAAATGAAGGCACAAACTAAATTAAATTAAACAAGCTTTATTTTTTTTGGCAAAAAATAAAAAATAAAAAATCTCTCTTTTAGAAATTCTGTGATAATATAAAAATATATAATAAAAAATAAAAAATATATATATATATACTATTAAAATTAAAACATGGAAGAATTATTGTGTTATAATTCCTTAAAAAATATATTTTTTTATAATTTTAGTAGTAGTATTACGTACATTCTACTGAAGAATAGTAATATATTTTTGGCACAATGTCTGAGTTAAACCAAACCTTTATTTTGACGGGTTGCCATTAAATTCCTGTGTGTATATGATATGAAGATAGTTTTACTCAAAGGAAAATGCTTATGAAGAGCAGTTCAGGAGATGTTGTTCATGTGTTTATGTGTTCATTAAGGGAGGAGAGCGTCACATGCTTCTTTGATATTCTACGTTACACAGTAAATTCTGTTTTTATGACTGGATTCTGTCCATGTTTCCCGCATCACAGAAATCATAGAGCCGTAGTGCCACGGCGTCACTAGTGCAAAGATGACACTGAGCTTTTATATACTGTATATCTCTAGACCCACTAGTGAGATGCCAGAGTGTTTATTTCCTCTTTAGCTGTTAATTAATAAAGCGCTCTCTGCTGTATCTGCCTGTTGTTTTCTCTCTTTTACACGCATGTGCAGATGTTCAGGGGTCTTTGTGGTGTTGAAGATAAGCAGAGAGCTGAGGTACTGGAGAGGGGCTCACAGAGTTCGGTCTGGATCGCAGAAAATCCTTTTGTTTGCCAAATGAATTCCTCCTTGTTGTCGCCCTTACATTCCTACATGATGTAATGTATAATTCTTATTGGATAAAGCACTACACCACCCCTTCTGATGGATCTATGTAATCTACTGATGTAACAACAAACTCTGAAGACGTTTGTGGACAGAGACTGGACTCCATGACTCTTGTCCCATGCATACACGAGTCAAAGCAGGACTGAGAATATTCTGACGGGGCCAAAATATAAAGAGTTTGTTTATCTAACATTAGCTTATTGCAAATGATCTGAGACTCAACGGCCCTCCAAATTTGAAAATATCGTCCATATTCTCCTGTGAACTTCTGCTTTGTGTGGTTTCGTCTGACATCGCTGGCTGACCATGACGGATTTATTCAGCTCTAACGAGCTGCGTCATGATCAAAACACATATTAAGTGCTTGGTTTAGCATCAGTAATGCGTGAATGATGCTCAGAGGTGCACATGTCCACGCTGCTAATTTTAGTGTAAAGTTCTTTATGGTTTCCTGTCACCTCCTGCTGTTTCCTGTTTGTCAGATCCACAGCTAAGAATCATTGTCATGCTGTTCTTAGAACAGCTTTAAGAACTATATAACTATAAGTTTCCTTTTCTATATCAACTGGCACTGAAATATAATCTCTTCAAATGCATGTGCAAAAGTTCATTCTTTTGCCATTACAGTTATTAGTTTGTGTGCACAGTATGTGTTCAGTGATTCTAACATGTGACCTGATGTGTGTCCACTCGTCTCTGATTGGACCAATGGTGCTGTTCACTAAACAACACCTGAGCTCACCTATACTCACCTTCACGAGGATCATTAGTCAATCAACGCCCCTAAAGATCTGATGCATTTTTAAATTAAACAATTTTATATCGAATCAATCAAAAAAGGTTTTCTTGGTTATATGAACACTATAGTCAGGGGAATGTTGCATTTTATTATTTTGCAAACATTATGGGAATGTTACTTTTGAATGCTCTCTAAATCATCGTAGACAAACGTCCTACTGAAATGTTTCAGAAGAAAGTTCCGTGAACCATGTGTGAATAATGTTTTTGAAAACGTTATTAAAGACCAGATAACTTCGCATGAACGCTCTGTTCACGTTAGACTCAAATGGTTGATATGAATTATTTCTAGTTAAGCAGCTTCAGAACTAACTGATGGTGATCTGAGTCTGGTTTAGTTTGTGGTTTTGCTGCAGGCCCAGCTAGAACAGATCTACAGCGGTTCTTATTTCATTCTTACTGTGATCAGTACATGTTCTTCATCTGATCCTGTCAGTCACAGTGTATTGTTCTATATTCATCTCCTCGAGCGTTTATACTCGAGAGCATCGTCAGAGCTGGAGTCGAGCCGAATCTGTTCACATGCATCATTCTGGAGCTTTGCATGTGAACTGAACTCGATAATCCAGTGAAGTCAGTGAATTCTCACACTCCTGCAGTGTTTCCACTCAAGATCCATAATTAAATCTGTGAGAGAGACACGCTCGTGACAGAACATTCTTCAAAATAAAGCTTCCAGCAGGGGGTTGCCGTATCAGAGCATTTAGACCTTTTTTGAAGACCTTTCAGTGAACAGCTCTTAAAAGAACCCTGTTTTTTAGTGTGAAAAACATTTTAAAGAACCTTTTGATCAGTGGAAAGGAGCTCTTCATGAGGCATAGATGGTAATAAAGATCTTTATCTTTAAGAGTGTATCGAGAAGAAAGGTCCTTCACACTCGTAGGAGGTGCTCATTGAAAGGTTCTTGGGCTTCTTCTGTGGCATCGCTGCAAAACCCCCTTCTGAAAGCTCGGTTTTTAAGAGTGTGGAGCTGTAAGTACTGTACAGTGGATCGTTTCCGCTCATATAGCGGCTATAATTAATGTGACGAGACATTTCGTTGCTCATCTAACTTCACAAATATCCTATCTTTGTCTTCACTGCTGGTTTACAGTGTTACAGAGAGTCATAACATCATAAAAACAGGAATAAATCTGGATTCACAATTAAGATTATTTTTAAGTTGTTATATGTTTCAGAGGAAATCCCTGAAATAATGTTTTTACTTTTACATTTATGCATTTGTCAGAAATTATTAATCAAAGTGACAGAATCATGAATGAATGATTTTGGGAGCAAATGATTATGAAGGTTCGTTAATCATTCTAAATGTTCATATACATGTTAACATTCGTTTACCTTCAGAAATCATGTGTTTCTGTCTCACCTGCTGTGATTCTGATTCAGCTGCAGAATCACAATGTCAGAATCTGAATCTAATGCTGCACAGCTGATCAGTAAACTATGAATATATCTCACATGTTTGAGCTGAATATGATGCTCAGCAGTCAAAGCTTTCATACAGACTGACAGACAGCAGAGCCGCTCTGAAGGACTGGAAATCATCTTACCTTCATCTCGTCAAGAGCAGGAAAGGTTTGCTGAGCTCCAGCGGCGTGTGTGTGTGTGTGTGTGTGTGTGTGTGATTGACAGTTATCTTGTGGTAACGCCCCTCAGAGAGCTCATGACTCACTTCCTGTATGAGATTAACATCAGCCTCTGATCATTATCATCATTACACACACACACACACACACACACACACACACACACACACACACACACACAAACTCTCTTTCTCTCAATATGAGAAGCATACAGGATGTGATCACTTCCTACTACTGATCTATTTTTTGAAACACACACACACACACACACACACACACACACACACACACACACACACACACACACACACACACACAAACTCTATCTCTCTCTCTCTCTCACACACACACACACACATTCCTTCACTCTCTCTCTGTCTCTCTCTCTCTCACACACACACTCCTCTCTCTCTCTCTCTCTATCTCTCTCTCACACACACACACACACACATTCCTTCACTCTCTCTCTGTCTCTCTCTCTCTCACACACACACACACACTCCTCTCTCTCTCTCTCTCACACACACACTCCTCTCTCTCTCTCTCTCACACACACACACACACACTCCTTCTCTCTCTATCTTTCTCTCTCTCTCTCTCTCACACACACACACACACACACTCCTTCTCTCTCTATCTTTCTCTCTCGCTCTCTCTCACACACACACACACACTTGCTAAAAGTGATTCTCATCATTGCTTCTATAATTACCCTGTGTGCGGTGTAATGGCTGAGATGCTGGTTGTGGTTCTGTTGGTGTATGATGGGAAACAAATGAACCTAAACAATCGCACAACCATTAAGATCAGAGTTTAATCTGAGTGTGTTTGAGCTCCTCAGACACTTTCTGTCAGATGATTCAGTAACTGCAGTACTGATGGAGGAGAGACCCCTGGAAGACTGTGTGTGTGTGTGTGTGTGTGAACAGATAATCATGTAACAGACACACACAGTGAGTGACAGTGATGGATACACACGCATGTTTCCATGGCGACGTAAATGAACATAATATAACAATCACAACACGCTTCTGTGTCTCGGTCTCAGCATGGAATGCAAATTCCTCTGTTTTCTAAATTTGATCTCGTAATGTTAAATGTCAAAACTGAATCTTCCAGTGTAATTACAGACTGCAATCATTATCAGTGTTGAAAACAGGTGTGCTGCACAATATTTTTGTGGAAACTGTGATACATTTTATTTTTCATGATTCACAGATGAACAGAAAGATTTATTTGAAATAGAAATCTTTTGTCACATTAGAAATGTCTTTACTGTCACATTTGATCAATTTAATGCATCCTTGATGAATAAAAGTTTTTTAAAAATCTTATCCCAGTGTTTTCAACATTGATAATAATCAGAAATGTTTCTTGAGCAGCAAATCATCATATTAGAATGATTTCTGAAGATCATGTGACACTGAAGACTGGAGTAATGATGCTGAAAATACAGCTGTGCATCACAGAAATAAATTACACTTTAACAGAGATTCACACAGAAAACAGCTGTTTTACATTATAATAATATTTCATAATTTTTACTGTATTTTTGATCAAATAAATGCAGCCTCGATGAACAGAAGATACCTCTTTCAAGAACATCAATTATTCCAAACTTTTGACCAGGTCCTTCTCAAAAAATTAGCATATTGTGAAAAAGTTAATTATTTTCCATAATGTAATGATAAAAATTAAACTTTCATATATTTTAGATTCATTGCACACCAACTGAAATATTTCAGGTCTCTTATTGTTTTAATACTGATGATTTTGGCATATAGCTCATGAAAACCCAAAATTCCTATCTCAAAAAATTAGCATATTTCATCCGACCAATAAAAGAAAAGTGTTTTTAATACAAAAAAAGTCAACCTTCAAATAATTATGTTCAGTTATGCACTCAATACTTGGTCGGGAATCCTTTTGCAGAAATGACTGCTTCAATGCGGCGTGGCATGGAGGCAATCAGCCTGTGGCACTGCTGAGGTGTTATGGAGGCCCAGGATGCTTCGATAGCGGCCTTAAGCTCATCCAGAGTGTTGGGTCTTGCGTCTCTCAACTTTCTCTTCACAATATCCCACAGATTCTCTATTGGGTTCAGGTCAGGAGAGTTGGCGGGCCAATTGAGCACAGTAATACCATGGTCAGTAAACCATTTACCAGTGGTTTTGGCACTGTGAGCAGGTGCCAGGTCGTGCTGAAAAACGAAATCTTCATCTCCATAAAGCTTTTTCAGCAGATGGAAGCATGAAGTGCTCCAAAATCTCCTGATAGCTAGCTGCATTGACCCTGCCCTTGATAAAACACAGTGGACCAACACCAGCAGCTGACATGGCACCCCAGACCATCACTGACTGTGGGTACTTGACACTGGACTTCAGGCATTTTGGCATTTCCTTCTCCCCAGTCTTACTCCAGACTCTGGCACCTTGATTTCCGAATGACATGCAAAATTTGCTTTCATCCGAAAAAAGTACTTTGGACCACTGAGCAACAGTCCAGTGCTGCTTCTCTGTAGCCCAGGTCAGGCGCTTCTGCCGCTGTTTCTGGTTCAAAAGCACACGCCTGTGCACGGTGGCTCTGGATGTTTCTACTCCAGACTCAGTCCACTGCTTCCGCAGGTCCCCCAAGGTCTAGAATCGTTCCTTCTCCACAATCTTCCTCAGCTTCTCCAGCGTTTTTTGCCACACTTTTTCCTTCCCACAGACTTCCCACTGAGGTGCCTTGATACAGCACTCTGGGAACAGCCTATTCGTTCAGAAATTTCTTTCTGTGTCTTACCCTCTTGCTTGAGGGTGTCAATGATGGCCTTCTGGACAGCAGTCAGGTCGGCAGTCTTACCCATGATTGCGGTTTTGAGTAATGAACCAGGATGGGAGTTTTTAAAAGCCTCAGGAATCTTTTGCAGGTGTTTAGAGTTAATTAGTTGATTCAGATGATTAGGTTAATAGCTCATTTAGAGAACCTTTTCATGATGTGCTAATTTTTTGAGATAGGAATTTTGGGTTTTCATGAGCTGTATGGCAAAATCATCAGTATTAAAACAATAAAAGACCTGAAATATTTCAGTTGGTGTGCAATGAATCTAAAATATATGAAAGTTTAAATTTTTATCATTACATTATGGAAAATAATGAACTTTTTCACAATATGCTAATTTTTTTGAGAAGGACCTGTATATATATATATATATATATATCTTTATATATATATATATATATATATATATATATATATATATATATATATATACACACACACACACACACACACACACACACATCTCTCTCTCTGGTCTCGTGTTTCTGTAAATGTGACACCCTCAAAAAGCAGTGGCGTCTCAAAATACGGGCCGTCCCGCTTCACAGCCTTCAACAGATCACCAAACACCTTCTATTTAAAATCTTCATGCTGAAAAGCATCTTGCAGCTTCATTCAGAGCGAGTCTGGTTTCACACAACTGTGTTCAACATTGATAATAATCAGAAATGTTTGTTGAGCAGCAAATCATCATATTAGAATGATTTCTGAAGATCATATGACACTGAAGACTGGAGTAATGATGCTGAAAATACAGCTGCACATCACAGAAATAAATTACAGTTTAGCAGAGATTCACACAGAAATAAATTACAGTTAAAAATATATTCACAGAGAAAACAGCTGTTTTAAACTGTAATAGCAGATGTTGGTTAGGTGTGTTTTGAAGCACGGCTGATGGTTTGAGCTGCTCCTGAGTAACTAGCTCCTGCTAAGGACCAGCTTAAACCAGCAGCCGTGCTTCAAAACACACCTAACCAACATCTGCTGTTTATTCAACAGAGAGAAGAGACTTCAGACACATCTATAATTCACTGAGTGTTTAATGCTGAATCATGGGATAGCAGCTTTAGGAAGTCTGTCCTGAACGATCTATGATGACAAACATGAGCAGGAAAACCACATTCATCCAGAGCTGCTGATGTCACTGTGACCTTACATGTGTTCTGAGTGCACAAACACACACTTACTTTACCACAGCAGTAGAGTCAGCACTACACACAAACAGAACAGTAACTACACACACACACACACACACACACACACTTACTTTACAACAGCAGTAGAGTCAGCACTACACACAAACAGAACAGTAACTACACACACACACACACACACACACACACACACACACTTACTTTACCACAGCAGTAGAGTCAGCACTACACACAAACAGAACAGTAACTTCACACAGACACACACACACACACACACACTTTACCACAGCAGTAGTCAGCACTACACACACCAATAAACAGAACAGTAACTTCACACACACACACACACACACACACACACACACACATTTATCTAAATAGGGTCATTGCACAGACTGTTACCATCAAACTGAAACCCATGGTTAAAAAACACAGATAATACAATGGACAAAATAAACAAACAAATAGTAATATAATTTAAACACACACACACACACACACACACACACACACACAATCCACAATATCACATATTTACATATTGACTAAAATGCCAGTGGTTCCTTATACTGGAGAAACATCTGAAAGCTAATACTATACAAACCTGACCAAAGCCACACACTAACCAACTAACTAGAAATGTCATGCTTTTGCACAGTGACTGACGAGAAATAAGATGAGAAAACCGTACAAGAACACAAAGAATCAACTGTACAGATCTTCTGATGTTCCTCTGGAAACTGTTGAGTTCTGCCAATAAAGCACTGAATTAAACAGTGTTCAACACACACTCAAGCACACACACACACACATACACACACACACACACATACACACACACAAGTATGTGGTGTTCTCATGTTACACTTTTGCTCACGTTACACAATAACAGTTCAGAGAACGACATGTTACACTCTTATTAAACATCACAGACCACACAGAAAACGGAAATTCTCCAAGCTTCAGTCTCATCTCACAAATATGGTCAGAATTTCTGAGTAACACACACACACACACGTTTATTTAGCTCTCTAAATGGGGACACTCCATAGCCTTCAAGGGTTTTATATACAGCTAATTACAAATACTGTTTATATATCCTAACTGAGGACATTCCCAAAAGGTTTTGCTCATTTCAGAAACAAACCAGAATTATTACAGTTACCTAAATTAAGTCTAAAACCATAAAAAAAAAACTTTTCATTACTTACAAAAAAAAAATTAACTAAAATTCAAGTTTATTTGTATAGCGCTTTTTACGATACAAATCATTGCAAAGCAACTTTACAGAAAATTAAGTTTCTACAATATTTAGTAGTAGCCTATCAGTAATGACTGTGAGCTTATTTTTTATTTCAGCTAGTTTCCAAGGCAACATTGCTCATTTTTTAGGTTTTTAAGTTTTTTAGTTGTTTAGTATTAGTATTTAATTTATGATTAGTGGGGAAGTGGTGGCCTAATGGTTAGAGAGTTTGACTCCTAACCCTAAGGTTGTGGGTTTGAGTCTCGGGCCAGCAATACCACGACTGAGGTGCCCTTGTGCAAGACACTGAGCCCCCAACTGCTCCCCGGGCGCTGCAGCATAAATCATACCCACTGCTCCGTGTGTGTGTTCATGTGCACTTTGGATGGGTTACTGTAAATCCAGAGAATTATTTGTGTGTGTGGGTATACTTGGCTGTATGTCACTTTCATTTAAAAAAAGGAAAAAAAGAACACACAACAAAATTAGTACAATTTAACTAAAATGAACAAATATAAAATTAAACCGATTCAAAATATTTATAAAAACTGTAATAGCATCTCTATACTAAAACAACACTGGTACACACACACACACAGAGTCAGCAAAAGCGTGAGAGAAACCCACAAAACACCAGATCATAGCAAAAATAACTTTATTACTGAATGATTCCTTCATATAAAACATTTAATAATCAGAATACATGGACTAAATCATGAACTTTCCAGTAACACAGACTGATATAAAGACACACACATACACACATTCATAAACTTAGCAGCAGGAAAACAGTATTTGGATGATTACCGTCACGCATTAACATATAAAACAGATGTATTTCACATGCACATGTCTATATATGTGAATATAAGGATTGTTAACAGCTCAGAAGACGAACTCCATTCCCATCCTGATCTTACTGTGAGCGTTTCTTCAAAAACTAAACGTCAAAATCTTGAAATCATGAGAAAAGCTCACGCCGCCTCTGAAAGAGTTCATCACATTACGTTTGTTTCATGTTACGGCAGTCGAGATGTTCCAGTTACTTCAGAAACGATTCTTTGTGTTTGAGTCTGTGGACGTTTATCTGCTTCTCACTTCCAGTCGAACGTCCGCCCGACCAGCTGGAAGAACTCCTGGTTGGGTTCGTGAAAGAAGTCGTAGAGTTTGCGCAGGATTTCAGGCGCGATGCGTGGATGCTTGCGACCTTTAGAGCCGTGCAGGCATCGCTCGCGCCGGCGGTCGCGCAGACAGAAGAAGCCCTTGGTCTGGTTGAAGTAGAAGTTGGAGGCGTTTATCTGCGGCTCCAGATGAAGGAACTCCTCCACCTTCTTCATCTCCGGAAGAGGGTTTCGAATCAGCGCGTCTCCGTCCACGAGATGAATGTGGTTCCTGGGAAACACGTCGAGCCAGCGTCGCATGTGGAGGTGATACAGACTGCGGTTCAAGGCCTTGTAGTCGAGGTTGAGCTCCCCGTCGTGCATCAGCAGCGTCTCGAGCATCTGCTGCTGCTTGTGTTTCTCCAGACGGTTGTGGAAGACCTGTGTGTAATCAGACAGCAGTCGCTCGGTCGGCTCGCGGACGATCAGCAGCAGCCGCGTGTCGGGATTCATCCGTCGGATGCGCTCAGGAACACGAGCGGAGGTGAAGTACGCCGGGGTTTTCTCCACCGTCAGCTGACCCGGCCGGGCGAGCGGCATCTGGGACACGTACCAATCCACGCCGCGCAGGTAGTGACTGTCCCAGTCGAAGAAGTGCACCTCGCTCTGAGCCGCGACGACGTCACTGTGGAGATTGAGCATCTCGATGAGAGCACGCGTGCCGCCCTTCCTCACGCCGATGATGATGATGTCGGGCAGGCGGCGCGCGGCGGGGGGGTCAGCGGTGGCCAGCGAAGGGGATTGAGTGAAGAACAACAGCAGAGCGACGATAACCGAGGCCATCTAAACGACTAACATGAACACGCACACGCATGAACACTCACACGCCTCTGGAACAAAACACAAACACAGAGTCTACACCATTAAAAACACTCTCACCTTCACGAAATCATAAGAAACCAAAATGAAACATAAAACTGCAATTGTAGCAATTTAGTTTTTTTTTAAAGTCAAATCTGACATGAAACTAATATTAAACATCAAAAAGTAATTGGAGGATTTGTCAGATTTCACAAAAAAGCATATGAAACCATAATGAAATATAAACGTGTGACTGTAGGAATTTAGATTTTTATCTTATCACGTACAACCGAAATTAACTAAATAAACCCTGACAGTCAGGAATCAAGGTTAAAACGTGTTTAAAATACTCCATAATCCTCTTCATTTCACTTTTATGTACATATTTACACTTTTTGACACATTATTGAGCGAAACTGTATTGTTAAATCTGCGGTTTGTATGATTCGCTTTAAAAAGATGATATTTACAGAATTATACGACAAATAACAAGGACATGATCATCTGGTGGCATGAACGCGGAGCGATAGTGATCAATATTCTCACCTGGCGATCGGATCCATCACGAGGAACTCCTTAAGAGGACAAATCAACCATCTGGAGGATCCTCCGCGAACACACACACACACACACTAACTTAGAAAGTTTCCTCGCGCATTCACGTGCATGCGCGCTCTGAGCGTCCCACACAAGCTTCGCCGCCGCGCCCCGCGCTGACGTGACCGCCGCGGCCCCGCCCACCCGCGTGCCAGCGCTGCATTAAAGTTTTCTGTAAACACTTGCATGTTGATGTTTCATGATTGTTTATGGGTGCACTATCTGGTTTTAGTCACGGACTGATAAGAATGTGAACGTGATGTTTAATGTGATGATATTCTTTTAACGTGACTGGCATTTATTTTAATATTCTGTGATATTCGGGGATGATGTGGTTATGTTCACAGCTGACAAAAATATGTTCTGAGAATGTTTTGCTAAAGTTCCCATTAAAACAGTATTTCTGAACGTTCGAAACGCTCAGAATGTTAATCGTTCAAAATGTGACTGTTAAAAGCAATGTTACATGTTATTTTATAAACATTATGAGAATGTTACTTTTGAATATTCTCTAAATCATCTTAGATGAACGTCTAACTAAAATCTTTCAAAAGTTAGGGTATAAGTTATGTTTTTGTGCAAACATTTTGAGAACATTGTTAAAGACCAAACAACTCTGAATGAATGTTCTAATAACGTTACTGGTTTGTACAGGTTTGCCAGAACGTTCCCTGTTCTTTTTTGCAATTCATGAGCAAATCATGTTTAATATCAGATCAGCTCCATTAGCAAACATGATGATGACACACACATCAGCTCAATGCACTTTACTTCCTCCAGTGAGTAAACAGACCAATCACAGGAAACAATCACTCAACCCCCAGCTGACTAACACACACGTTTGTCTAGTTATGTAAATGATCACTGAAGTGGAGTGCATTTATAATGAAACGATCTCAATGTTCCTGCGCTTCTTTGGTTTGTTTAGTGCTCAAACACCATAAACAAAAGATTCTCACACTCACACACACACACACACGTTTGTTTTTGTGAACAGTGGGGACATCCCATAGTCGTAATGGTTTTTATACTGTACAAACTGTATATTCTATGGCCCTACACCAACCCTACACCTAACCCTACCCCTTACAGGAAACTTTGTGCTATTTCAGATTTTCAGTACACTCCATTCTGTGTGATTTCTATGCGTTTTGAAAAGTGGGGACATGGAGTAATGTCCTGAAAAGTCACCTTCTCCTTGTAATACCTGTGTCATATGTCATTATCCAAATCTGTGTCCTGATATGTCACAAAAACGCACTCTCTCTCTCTCTCTCTCTCTCTCTCTCTCACACACACACACACAATCATTTGTCACAAAAGGTGTGTCTGCTGAACTTTGCTCTGCTGTGAATCACAGTATTTCTGAATCATCTTGAACAATCATCTGAAGGTTTGTCAGTTCACTCACACTTCTTATTTCAGCTTTTGAATAATTTGTAATATTGTAAATCTCATAGTTTTACAAACACTTCATCTCCTAGAGCTGCTTCTTGATCGAGGTCAAAGTGTTGCAAAACAAGCAGATTTGATTATGATTTGTATCTTGTACAATAAATATTTATACTTGGACATTAAACCTTACACTCAAATCCAGAAATCCAGAAAACACTCCACTTTATTTAATTAATCATAACAGAAATAATCACATAAGAGCACATGATGGTTTACAGCAGAGTTGATTACAAGTTAGTAATAAATACCCCCCACCCCCATTTTTTTAATTAAAATAAACAATAAAGAATAATTATTAAGAATATTACATATTTTGTTTGACAAACCAAAATTTTAAAATAAAACATTCAAAATAAACAATTTATTTGAAATAAATTGAATAAATAAATTAAAAATCAAAATAAAACACTTGCTAAAAATATATTTATATTAAGGTATTTTATTTTATTTTATTTTATTGTTTGACATGCATGTCATGTGATGTGAGCATTAACTGACCTCAGAAACTATGAACATGTGAATGTGTTGTTAAAATGTTGAAATATGAATTAAAATCTCTGGTGGTACTTCAAGAGAATATTCCAGCTCAGCCTGGTTCAAAACTTTGTGAATCCCTGATTTACAAGAACACAAATCAGCATGATTTCAGCACCATTCATGTGTTTTGATTGTCTCACGTGCGTCTGAATTTCTGACACACTGTTTGCGGCGTTCAGCTGAACACAGTGACTGCGATCTGAAGCTGTCGTGTTTAATGGAGTCATTAGGAGCTCTCGCAGCTGCGGAAACGGACGCTGTTTCTCTGAGACCAATGGCTTTTATTACATCTGATGTTGTGCCAGATCGCAGCCTCTAAACCTGACTGGGTCGCAGAAAACATGGAACATTCAGGGCGGCTCATTGTACTGAACACAGTCACAGGAAGAGCCTGGAACCTGACCAGACTTCCTGAGGACCAGGAGAGCTGGCCGTGAACCTGCTGCACGGGAGAAACAGACACACATTACAGCCGTGACTGACAGCGCAGGTCTGAGGTCAGCTGTGCCAGCGCCGGCCGGCTTGGGTGGTGCGGATGGGCGGCACAAACTAAACACACACACACACGAATCTCTGGAGCAAAACATCTGCAGCTCCAACTGCTGCAAGCATGAAATCACGCGTGTGATCTGGAGAAATATGCATGTAACGGAGCTGCAGACATAACTGGAATACCCGAAAAACCTGCAGCATGTTCAAACACATCAGCGACAGACACAGAAAAACACTTGATCACGTGAGGAATGTGTGAAATGACTGGAGTTTGAGAGTTCAGATCTCAGACGTTCTCCTGGAAACATCGACAGTAAAGAAAGCACTTCTCTGGAAACTAAACATGGACATCAGAGCAAGCATTTGTTGGTTCAGTTAGTTCAACCCTGTTACCATCATGCATATTTTGTCCTTTTATTGTAATGAACAAACCTATAAAAAATAAAAATAAATAAAAACAACTCTTTAGTTAAACATGCTAAAGCCTCTTTTTCATCACTTGTTTTGTTCATATTGAGTCATTCAGTTTGATTATTCAGACTGTTCAGATTCACCTGGATATCACATTATGTTTTTATTAATTTTTTTTTTTTCAGTCAAAATGATTGTTTTTGTGGAACATTTCAGTATTTTGTAGAAAATTACAAATATAAAAATACATATACAATAATTATAATTACCACATTTATCATTTAATGTGTGAGACTAGACAATAGTCATGACAGGAAAAACCCCAAACCCAAGGCTGGTTTGTGTCTTTAAAATGCTGTCTACACAACTTCAACATAACTCTTAAATAAAAACGTTTTATTAAAAATAAGAACAAAGCAGCAAATTACATGTAAATGAAATGTATTCTATAGTAAGTTTTTCATGTAGGTTTAATATTCAAAATACTATAGAAATTGAATCAAATGCAAAAATAAAACACTTCACTGTAATAATTAAATATACAGATCCAAATTAAAGCTACTAAAGTTATTCAGTTATTCATTCAGTAGCGGTGAGTGATTTTTTTTTTATTTATTTAATGGATGTCTGTCTCAATTCCTGGACTGAGATCAAATCAAAGCTAAAATGCTGCAGTGCATCGTGCGATTGAGACACTGACCTCTGACCTGCTGCTGCTCACTAACACGAGTGTGTGTCCAGTCAAACACACTGTGAGCAGAACACTGGAGCCGTGAGATCATGCAGAATGAGAGGGTTCAGGGTGGTACAGCTCCGTGTTTGTGTGCTGACGTCAGTGTATGTGTGTGTGTGTGTGTGTCATGACATTACATCAGAGGGAAAATACAGCTAAAGCCCGTTAGAGGCCAAAACATCCCGCAGAGATGGTGGAGATCCAGCTCACGTCTGGAAAACATCTACTGACGACTGGAAACACCTCTGACCTCAACATACAGAGACCCAAGTCAAGTCAGATTTATTTCTGTGTTGTTTTAACGATCTGACATTATAGAGTATATCACAAAAACCAAACAGAAACACACCCAGAGAGTGCACACATACACCCTGTGATCTATCTATTGAAACACATTTAGAATGCTGCCCATAAGATTCAAGATAAGAGACAAAATGCTTCTGTATGTCTTTTATATTTATATCATTTAATATAGTTAATCTATATCACACCAATCTTGCTGCTCAAACAGTGTATAGAGCAATTTTTAATATTTATTTGCAACTTTTCTATTTTGATATTTCTTATACCTTCAAAACTTACATAAGTTTAATAGTTAAAAAAATACTTTTCATATTTAAGACTATATTATCTTATCTAACTTTTACTCAAGTAATATTCTAAACAGTGACTTTATCTTCTACCAAATTCATTTTCTGGTAAGATATCTGTACTTTTACTTAAGTTAAAGCACTCTTTATTTCATTTCTATTTTTGTTCCATTTTATTTTCCTGTAATTAGTTTCTTTGTTCTTATTTTATTATTGACTGTTTGCTTGTCTTCAGTAAGTTTGATTCTATTTTTGTTCCATTTTGTTTATTTTTAATTAGTTTGTTTGTTGTTGTTTTTTTTTTTGCCAAAATTGTGTTAACATCCTGAGGACTGCGTCAAAAACATAAGATGAATTCTCCATGGCAGGAATACTGGATCCAGTGTTTTTTACCAGATCCTGTCAGAAGACATGTGTTCTGTCTGAGACTCAAAACTGTGTTAACTCAAAGTCTTCTGTCATTCTGAGGTTAACAGAGGAATCCAGGGAAGAGAAGAACGCAGGAGACAAGTGATGATCAAATGGGCAGGATTTATTAAATAATATTAGTTGTGTATGTTTCAATGCTCAGATTTCATCAACAAGTGTTATTATGTCAAACCAAAAGTAATGAAAATTTTCTGCTTCACAACATCATCGTGTGACGTTAAAAACCTGGAGACATTCTCTGATCTCTTACTCATGAAGAGAAATATGCCTAAAAACCACACAATCATAAAAACAATATTACGATTATATGACACTCAGAGAAGCTGCTCTGTGTGTGTGTATTATTTTATTATTGACTGTTTGTTTGTGTTTGTTTGTTTTTGTTTAGAAGGGTGTGTGCTTCTTTAGTTTCTATATGAGGATTTATTACACACATTTATTCTGACTGTTATTTCACTGACAGAAGTTCACTGCAGTATTAATGTCATGAAGAGAAAAGAAGAGACTCTATAACATCTCACTGTTGCTGATTCATCATGCAGCTCAAAGCTTTATGGGTATGAATCTCTCGTCAGTCTATTCTGATTCATCAACACAGTTTCACTGATGATCCAGAACCAACAGTAAACCCAGGATGGAGCATCTGAGTGAATGTGGTCTGGACTGTGTGGATGAGGCTCATTGTGTCAGAGACGCTGTAGAAGGACAGAGTTCCTGCACTGTGATCCACAAACACTCCTATTCTACTGCTGACGGACTTCACAGAGAGATCAGTCTTTATGTTATTGTGTGTGAATGAGTATCTGGAGGGAGTGCAGATCAAACTCCAGGACTGATCATTAGATCCAAACCCACACTCACAACCTCCTCCCTTCCTGCTGATGCTCTTATATGACACTGATATTAACACATAATCTCCACTCCTCTCAATCTCCCAGTAACAGCGTCCACACACACTCTCTCTACACAACACCTGCTCATACACATCAAATCTGTCTGGATGATCAGGATACGAGTGATCTGTGCCAGTGTATGTAATCATTCTGTTGTTCTCAGACAGACGGAGGTATTCATTCACTGTGTTCAGATCCAGAGTGAGCTGATGGGAATCTGATGGAGATAAAACACATCAGAATCAGGAATTATGAATCTGTTTGATCTTTTCATGTATCTGCACTCTTCATGTTCAGTGTCTCAGTACAGATGAACAGATATCTGTGCAAATCATCATTTACATCATCAGTTATAAAACTCTTCTTTCTCCTTCTACAGGAAGAACATGAACACACTCAGAGAGTTTTTCTGCTGGTTTTCTTACTGACTTACATTGTAGGAAGTCCTTCCTGATCCTGATTAATGCAACTGTGGAAATCAACAGACATGAACAGTGTGATTCTCATGATCCTGCATCTATTCCTAAGACATTTCTAATATGATGTTCTCCGTGATATGATATGATGATGGACTGGTTTCTAAGAGAAGATGAATCTCCAGGACTTTACCTCTGTCTGAGATCTTCTTGAGCTCCTTTTTGCAGAAATCCTCCAGTTTGTCTCTCAGCTGATGGACAGATTCTCTCAGAGCATCAGAAGAGAAGAGAGAACTGAAGAGATCATCATTTACGTCTGTAGATTCAGGAGATGCTGAGAGAGACTGGAAACTCTACAGAGTTATAAATCAGAAGGAGAAATTAGGAAAAAGTTTAAATGTTAGTGAAGTTAAGAACAGTTGGTGGTGCTAGTGGTGTTTGACAGCTAAATATACAGTATCTTCCAGAATAAAAAGCTCAGGAAAAAAATGAAAGCCATTTGTAAGTGGCGTCTCTTTCAGAAGAAGATGATCAGATGAGAGTCTGACTGATGATTATATAATAAAACACTCATGAAGTGTTTTCTCTGTGAGTCTCTGTCACAGCAGGATCTGCTCAAGTCCACTCTGACCCCTGTTCTTCTAGATCAGTGTTACCTGCAGGAACTGGATGTGATCCTGTGTGTGTGAAAGCTGCTCCAGCTCAGTGTCTCTCCTCTTCAGATCATTGATCTCCTGCTCCAGTCGCTCCAGTTGTTCTTCAGCTCGACTCACTGCAGCCTTTTCCTGATCTCTGATCAGTCGTATCAGCTCAGAGCGGCTTCTCTCAATGGAGCGGATGAGCTCAGTAAAGATCCTCTCACTGTCCTCCACTGCTGTCTGTGCAGAGCGCTGTTAGGACACACAGTGATTCAGCTTCAGTGAGTCTGAACTTAGAAGGAGACAAACTTCTCTTCTTCTCAGACTCACCTTATGAGACTCCACAGTCTCTCTCAGCTGCTGAAGATCTTTCTCTCTCTGCTGGATTCTCTGCTGGAGCGTCTTCTGTGTCTCCTTCAGCTGCTCCTGGAGGACAAACAGATGATAGTGAATCTCACAGAAAACTACTGGCACTAAATCATCATGAACAGATGAATGCAGTAAAAGTGGAGCTGATAACTAATGGCTGTAGGTTCAAACTCCAGAAGTGATGATCAGTTATAATCATATCAGCATGAATTACTACAAGTGTAAGTATTATAAAAGTGAAACTGACACAGACGTAGAGCTTCACACTGACAGTGTTTCTGCATTTTAACTGATGCAAGTTTATATATTTTGTCAAAGAACCGGTGAATAGTTCAATACATTATTTTATGTTGCTTAATCAAGGTCTGTTTTACGAAAGATTGTTAATATAGTGCTGATATAAACACATATGAACCGATTGTCATCGAATATTTCATTAGTGTCTAGTGTTAAATACCTGTTTCTCTGTCCTCTGATCTGCTGCTGATACAATGTCATGATTTTTATGTTCAATAACTGTACACATCATACATATACATTTCTGATCAGTGTGACAGAAAACCTCAAGGATCTTCTCATGTTTCTGGCAGATCATCTCCTGCAGTCGTCCAGTGGCTTCAGTCAAGTTGTGTCTCTTTCCTCTGAAGAAGTTCTCATGTTGTTCGAGGTGATTCTGACAGTAAGAGTTCAGACACACCAGACAGGACTTGACGGCTTTGTATTTTCTTCCAGTACAGACGTCACACTGCACATCTCCAGCTCCAGCGTCACAATCATCAGAGAGTCTGGTCTTCTTCAGTTTCTCCACCACTTCAGCCAGCATGGTGTTTCTAGCTAAAGCAGGTCTTGGACTGAAGGTCTGTCTGCACTGAGGACAGCTGTAGACTCTCTTCTGATCCTCCTGATCCCAGCAGCCTGTAATACAGATCTTACAGTAACTGTGTCCACAGGGAGTTGTCACTGGATCCTTCAGGAGATCCAGACACACTGAACACATGAACTCATCCTGAGAAACTCTGGCTTCTGCCATTTTACTGCATGAATACAGAGACACAAACACACAACAGCTCACCTACACTTCAGTTTCTCTTTCCCTGAAATCATGTGATTCCTGGTTCTGTGTTTGAGTGACGTGTGTAAAGCAGCTTCCTCATTCCCGCTCCTGTATAGCCTCTCTCTCTCTCTCTCTCTCTCTCTCTCACACACACACACACACACACACACACACACACACAGTAAAATCATAGTAAATAAAATACACAATCAGTGGTTTAACATGCTTGAGAATCTTTCTGTCATTTTGTTCTTGCTTTGTTTCTATAAAATTTCTAGTGGATGTTTTTATTTAGAGACAGAGAGACTCATGAAAACCAATTAAACGCCAAATTAATAATGCATCAATAAAAAGATGCAGGAGAACCATGTCAGAAACTCTCATGATCCAAGTGTGTTTGTTTCTTTTAGAATCATTCACCTTGTAACTGTGTTCAGTTTTAATACTGTAAAATAACTAAATACAAAAACATTAAAACTAAAACTAAAATCAACATGGTGTTGGGTGATGTTGTGTGTTTTTGCTCTTTTCTCTGTCAGTGAAGGCTGATACAGTGTGTCTGCTGTTACTATGGTTACCGTGGTAAAGTGTCAGTGTGATGTGAGACTGTGGCTCCCTCTGCTGCTCACACTGTCAATCACATCCATGAGTGATTAATCACATTCACTGAATAAAGATCACATGAGAATGATTTCAGTCTGTAACTAAACCACTAAATCCTCACGACATCCAACACTTACAGAATGAGTTCTGAACAACACTTCATAACTTAAACTAAACTTCATACCCTTCAAGAACCTCCCATTAATAACAGACCATTTTCAGAGAATTATGTCAGTTAACAGAACATCATCTAACAATGTTTTTAATATTTTTGATATTTTAAAGAATATAACATGTACAACACTGAACGTTTTTGTGCATTTATGACACTATATTTTTTGTGTTTTGTCACCTTCAGTGTCCTTGAAGAGGAGTTTCACAAACTGAAGCAGCTGTCTGGTGCTTGGCTTTGCTATAAAGCTGTTGCTTGATAAGCTTCATTGCATTTTGTTAGTAATTGTAAACGCACGTTTATATCCTTCTGCTACTTAAAGTGTAGTGACAAAGTGTTATTTAATAAAAGCAGCATGTTGTCAGTATTTCACAATGCATTAATTGTGTTTTCATGTTTTTCATTAGAATCTTGGTAATCAGAATATGTCAATGTAAAAATAGTTTATTTTCTTTAAAAACAAGGTGGGTGTGGACAATGAAAAGTGACTGGTGCCACCTGAGTCTGAGGGCTACACAGCAAAGTCTTTAAAAACAGCATCTAACAAATGGCAAGATCACACTCTACATTGTACCGCTAGAAGACACTTTACCACCGCCCTCACATGCAGCTGAATTTGAGAAGATGCCCAAATCAGTTTTGTAAAAAATGTGGAGTTATGATGCCACTTCAAGTTTTGGCTTTGCACATTGAAAATTGTGCATTAGAGAGAGAATGCATCTGTAATTTTGTGTTTAAAGTTATTGAATTGCTGATAATTGACTATTCTTAAGGTACATTTTCCCATTTTATATATATATGTTTTTTTTCAGAGGGTTCACCAGCCCAGGGAACCAGGGGTGGCTGGAAGCCAAGTACACATTGGAAAGGAGTGAGACCAGTGGCAGGCTTTCGGAAAGAGTTCTGGGCATACTCCGCCCACAGAAAATAACGACTCCAGTCAACCTGGTTGTTGTGACAGTAGGTGCGGAGGAAGCGGGAAAGTTTGGGTCGCTCTACCTGGCCATTGGATTCGGGTGATATCCTGAGGTAAGGCTGACATTGATATTGAGCTGTTGGCAGATTGTTCTCCATACCCGGGAAGTGAATTGTGGATCCCGGTCCGAGACGATGTCCTCAGGAAGACCATAGAACCTGAACTCATTCTGTAGCAGGACTTCAGCCATCTCAAAGGCTGTAGGCAGCTTGGGGAGAGGAACTAGATGGCAAGCCTTTGAGAAGCGGTCAATAATGGTGAGTATAGTTGTGAATTTCTTGGAGCTGGGTAAATCAGTAACAAAGTCGATAGCAATATAAGACCATGGTCGTTGGGGAATGGCCAGGGGCTGGAGCAGACCGGCTGGTCGCTGATGTGAGGACTGTGAGGATGTTCCAAGTGACACAGCCTTGTACGAATTGTGTAACGTCGGCCTGAAGTGAGGACCACCAGAAGCGATTGGCCACAAGTTCAATGGAGGCATTGATGCCAGGATGACCAGCGCTGGGAGATTCGTGTATCCACTGTATTACTCGTGGACGGAGTTAGGTAGGGACATAGGCACAGTTGGGTGGACACTTGGCAGGAACAGGGTCGTTTACCTGCACTTCTGAGATCTCTGTCATGATGTCCCATTGGATAGGTGCTAGGATAACTGTGGAGGGGAGAATGGGTTCAACAGAGTTGGACTTGGGAAGGGGATCGAACTGTCATGACAGGGAGTCTGCTTTGCCGTTCTTCGCTCCAGGTCGATAGGTTACTTTGAAATCAAATCGAGAGAAGAATAGAGACCATCTTGCCTCTCTGGGATTGAAACGCTTGGCGGAACAGATTTGCGATGGCCGGTGAGTATGAGGAATAGTAGTTTGGCGCCCTCCAGACAATGACGCCACTCCTCAAACGGCGCCTTCATGGCTAATAGTTCTGTATCTCCCACGTCGTAGTTTCTCTCGGCAGGGTTGAGTTTGTGAGAAAAGAAAGCACATGGAAACAGCTTGGGTGGATTACCGTGCCGTTATGAGAGGATAGTGCCGATGCCCGTATTGGATGCGTCCACCTCCACTGTGAACTCCTCCAGCTCCGGATTGGGATGATGTAAGATGGGAGCGGTCGTGAACCGTTGAGCTGCTGGAAAGCCTCTTCGCTGGAAGGTGTCCATTTAAGATGTTGACCCTTCCCCTGCAACAGTGTGGTGAGAGGTGCAGCTACTACACTGAAATTTCTGATGAAGCATCGATAGAAGTCTGCAAATCCTAGGAAACGCTGTTCCTTGGTTGACGATGGTTTTGGCCAATCCAATACTGCCTGTACCTTCTTCTCATCCATGGCTACCCCCTCTGCACTGATTATGTATCCCAAGAAGGAAATCTGTGTTTGGTGGAACTCACACTTCTGTAACTTAGCATAGAGCTGGTGCTGAATGAGTCTCTGAGGACCGCTCTGACCTACTTGACGTGGGTTTCCAAGGATTCGGAGTAGATCAGGATGTCATCAATGTAGACGATGACACAGTGGTTAAGCATATCCCGGAAGACATCATTAATGAGGGCCTAGAACACAGAAGGACTGTTGGCAAGTCCGAACGGCATAACCCAATACTCATAGTGTGCCCAGATGTTGTCGAGAAGGCCATCTTCCACTCATCCCCTTTGTGAATGTGAATCAGGTTTGTAAGCACTGCGTAGATCTAATTTAGTGAAGTATTTGGCGTTGTGGAGCTGCTCCAGGGCCGAAGGAACCAGAGGCAATGGGTAGCGGAACTTTATACTGATCTCATTGAGTGCCTGATAGTCAATGCAGGGCCGAAGACTTCCATCCTTCTTCTTGATGAAGAAAAACCCCTGCTGAAGCTGGTGATTTAGATGGCATGAATGAAGCCTTTGGCCAGTTCCTCCTCTATATACTTCTTCATGGTCGCAGATTCGGGTTGAGAGAGTGGGAAATCCTGCCCTTGGGAGGAGTAGAACCTGGGATGAGGGTCGATGGCACAGTCACTGGGTTGATGAGGGGGAAGCGTGGAAGCTTTGGCTTTGCTGAAGGCCTCCGATAAATACTGATATTCAACTGGCAGGCTTAACAGGTCACAGGGTTTGAGTGAAATGGTTGACATGTGGTGATACAATGGTCTTGACAGTAACTTGACTACTGAACGATCTCCTGAGTTGACCATGATATGCGTGGGTTATGTTTCTCAAGCCAGGGTAGTCCTAGGATGACGGGGTTCTGGGGTGATTCAATGGCGAACAATCTAATGGCCTCTGTGTGGAGAGCCCCAGTTTGAAGATGGATCTCTAGCATTATGTATTTAATACTCCCTGAACCCATCTAGCGCTGCCACTGCCACCCGGGATTCACATGAAAGGAGAGGAATGTCATGAGTTTTTCAGCAAAAGATATGTCAATAAAATTCCCCGCAGCCCCAGAATCTATCATGGCTATGTTCTCAGATTTCCTCCCCTCAGTGATAATAGCCACCGGTACCCCCAAAGGAATGAAGGCTAGCACTCACCGCGGTGGCATCTCGACGAGAAGGCAGAGTGGGACAAGAAGCCCACAGATGACCAGCCTGACTGCAGTATAGGCATAGATGTTATCGGATGCGTTTCTTACGCTCCTCAGTGGATAGTTTGAGTAGCGCTGATTTGCATGGGTTCTGGTTCGATGCCTCCTTGTGCGACTGACTGGGTGGGTGACCTCCGATGAGTGTGTTGTGAGTGTATCAGGTTATCCAGACGAATAGCTAGGTCAATGAATTGTTCCACAGTCTTTCCTTCCTCTCTGCAGGCTAGTTCAGACTGTAGATCATGTTCGAGTCCCTTTACGGTAGAAAGCCGAAGAGGTTCGTCATCCCAGCCTGTCTGAGCAGCGAGGGTTCGAGAAGATGATTAACTCCTCTCCTGCCTCTTTTCCACTGGCGGAATGCTCGAACATATCCCGGAACTGGCAAATGAAACAGTCGTAAGTGGGGAAAGACATGCGATTAAGGGTGTGCCCTCCGGTGGCCGTCGGAGAGAGCCACAGAGGCCTGGGACATAACAATGGTAGTGCACAATATTAATTTATGTGATGCCTGGTATGTTCACTGAAAAAGCATTGCCTTTGTAGTCTGCATGAAATCAAAATGAATGTTTTTGTGTTTTTAGTATTGGTACGTTAGCCTTAAGGTTATTTTAAAAGCTAATGTGATTCAAAACAGTCTCTCACTTCCATCAATAAAATTTCCTCTAATCAAATTTCCTATCGCTTCAACCAAACAATTCAAATGAAATTCAGTGTTTCAAGGCAATTTAGTGGGACTTTTAAGGTTTAAAAATATACAATCCAATAGAGAATATTATTTTCATTATCTGTGGG
>NC_056585.1:29794930-29795302 GCF_018340385.1 Cyprinus carpio | reverse complement strand
AGGATGTCATCAATGTAGACGATCACACAGTGGTTAAGCATATCCCGGAAGACATCATTAATGAAGGCCTGAACACAGAAGGACTGTTGGCAAGTCCGAACGGCATAACCCAATACTCATAGTGCCCAGATGTTGTCGAGAAGTGCCCGATAGTCAATGCAGGGCCGAAAATTTCCATCCTTCTTCTTGATGAAGAAAAATCCTGCTGAAGCTGGTGATTTAGATGGCACAATGAAGCCTTTGGCCAGTTCCTCCTCTATATACTTCTTCATGGCCGCAGATTTGGGTTGAGAGAGATAATCCTGCCCTTGGGAGGAGTAGAACCTGGGATGAGGTCGATGGCACAGTCACTGGGTCGATGAGGGGGAAGCA